>NW_005871258.1:1128297-1159494 GCF_000147115.1 Myotis lucifugus
AGAGGTCCCCCCCGTGGAGAGGCACCTGACCCAACAGAGAACAGCTTCATCATAGAGGTTCTGCCCCCTGGCTGTCAGTAGTGTTTCATAGTGACCAGTCAATTCCCAGTCGTTCTACTATTAGAGGTCAAGTTTAGCATATTCCCTTTTATTACCATAGAAATAGAGGCCTGAGTGCATAGATAAGAGCTGGCTGGTGTTGCCTGAAGGTGCCCCGATCAGGGTGAGGTCGCTGGGGTGCTGGCAGCCTGGGTGAGGGGCTGATGGCTGTTTGCAGCTGGTCACACCCCTTCAGGGTGGGGGTCCCCACTGGGGTGCCTGACCAGCCTGGGTGAGGGGCTGAGGGCTGTTTTCAGGCTGGTCAAGCCCCCTGGTGACATAAGCTCCCAGCTCTCCTTTTTTTTTTTTTTTTAATTCTGAGATTTATTTACCTTCTATAATTGAAACCTTGAAGCATTGAGTGGAGCTCAGAGCCGGCCAGGGCACGCAGGAAGCTTGGCTTCCTCCATCGCCAGGGGCAACCCAAGCTTCCTGCTCGCTCCAGCTCTGTGGCCACGGCTGGCTGAAAGCAGGTATCTGGGGTTTGTTTATCTTCTATAATTGAAACTTTGTTGCCTTGAGTGGAGCTCAGAGCCGGCCACGGCAGGCGGGAAGCTTGGCTTCCTCCATCACTGGAGCAACCATGCCTCCTGCTCGCTCAAGCTCTGTGGCTGCCGGCCACCATCTTGGTTGGGTTAATTTGCATATAGTCACTCTGATTGGCTGGTGGGCATGGCTTAAGGTGTGGCAAAGGTATGGTCAATTTGCATGTTTGTCTTTTATTAGATTAATTGCACACTTTAGTGTTAGAATTTTTCATCATCCACAAATAAAATCCAGTACCCATTAGCAGTCTCCCCAAACACCTACTGTCCACCGTCCCAGCATCTGCCTGAAACAATCCCTAATCTACCTTCTGTTTCTATGATCTGTCTTATTCTGGACATTTCATACAAATGGAGTAATACAATATGTGTGTGGTCTATTGTGACTGGTTTCCTTCACTTAACCTAATGTTTTCAAGAGTCATCCATGTTTTAGAAGGTGTAGTTCTTTACTACATTTATTGCCAAATAATATTTCCTTGCATAGATGTAGGGACACTTGAATTATTTACTTTTTCTGGCTATCCTACATAAAAAGAGCCTAATATGCTAAGTGTCCGGTCCTCTGGTCAGCCATTCAACCAATCAAAGCATAATATGCTAGTGATATGCTAAGGCCACTCAATCGCTTGCTATGGTGTGCACTGACCACCATTGGGCAGACGCTCTGACTGGTAGGTTAGCTTGCTGCTGGGGTCCGGCTGATAGGGACTGAGCGACACGGGTTGGACATGCTGTGGAGCCCTCCTGCGGTCCCTTCCTGGCTGGCCAACCTCCCGTGTCCCTCCCCAGCCCTGACTGCACTGATGGGGTCCCTCGACCTGGCCTGCACCCTCTTGCAATCTGGGACCCCTCAAGGAATGTTGGAGAGCTGGTTTCTGCCCAACGGCAGAACGACTGGTCGCTATGATGTGACTGACCACCAGGGGGCAGATCCTCAACGCAGGAGCTGCCCCCTGTTGGACATCCTCTGAGGGCTCCTGGACTGTGAGAGGGCACAGGACTGGCTGAGCGCCCACCCCCACACCCAGTGCATGAATTTTGTGTACCGGGCCTCTAGTTATAAATAATGCTCTAAGAACATTTATGTACAAGTTTTTGCGCATACCTATGTTTTCATTCCTTTTCAATAGATAGGAGTGGAATGTCTGGGCTCTATGGTAATTCTATTTTTAACATTTTAAAGAACTGCCAAAATGGCCTCGCTATTTTACATTCCCACTAGCAATGTATGAGGGTTCCAAATTCTCTAGATCTTTGCCAACACCTGTTACTGTCTGTCGTTATGTTTTTTCATTGTAGCCACTCTAGTGTTTGTGAAATAGTATTGCTTTGATTTGCATTTCTCTGATAATTAATGATGTTGAGCAGCTTTTCATGAGCTTATTGGCCATTTACGTATCTTCTATAAAGAAATGTCTCAAGATCTTTTGCCCTTTTCAGTTGGGTTATTATTAAGTTGTAAAAATTCTTTATACATATCCTGGATACAATTCTCTTAAAAGATAAATGATTTGAAAATTTTTTTTCCCATTCTGTGCAATGCCTTTTTACTTTATTGATATCATTTGCAACACAAAAGTTGTTTTGATGAAGTCCTTTTCATTTATTTTTTTCTTTTGTTGCTATGTTTTCTATATGTATCTAAGGTCATAAAGATTTATATACAGGCCTATAATCTATTTTAAGTTAATATTTGCATGTGGTATGTGATAGGAATTCAACTTCATTCTTTTCCATGTAGATGTTCAGTTGTCCCAGTACCATTTGTTAGAAAAATTCTTCTTTCCCCATTAAACTGTACTGACACCAATTTTTTGAAAATCATTTATCACAAATATAAGAGTTTATTCCTGGACTCTCGATTCTGTTCCATTGACCATTGTCTTTCCTTATGTTAGTACTACATTGTCTTGATTGTTGTAATTTTGTAGTGAGTTTTGAAATTTGGAATTGTTAATCCTCTAATTTTGTTCTTCTTTTTCAAGATTGTTTTGGCTATTCTAAGTCTCTTGCACTGCACATTAACTTTATATCATCGTGTCAATTTCTATAAAGAAGCCAGCTGAGATTCTGATAGGCCTTGTATTGATTTTTTTAAATCAATTTGAGTTAGTATTGCCATTTGAACAATGTTAATTTAAGTCTTCTGATGAATGAATATAGGCTGTCTTTCTATTTATTTAGGTCTTCCTTAATTTCTTTTAACAATGATTTTCTGTCTTATAAAGTACACGTTTTGCACTTCTTTGTTAAATTTATTATTAAGTATTTTATCCTCTCTTGACACCATCCTTTTGTATGTAATATCA
Source organism: Myotis lucifugus (assembly GCF_000147115.1). Classification (NCBI taxonomy): domain Eukaryota; kingdom Metazoa; phylum Chordata; class Mammalia; order Chiroptera; family Vespertilionidae; genus Myotis; species Myotis lucifugus. The sequence continues at coordinate 1,131,254 of NW_005871258.1, forward strand.
TTTGATGTATTAGTTTTCTTATTTCCATTTTTGAATTATTCATCCACTCATATAAAATATGATTATTGCATATTAATCTTATATCCTGCAAACTTGATAAATGTATTTATTAATTTGAATGGTTTTTAAGTAGATTCTAGGATTTTCTATATGTAAGATCATCATCTATAAATAGAGATAGTTTTACTCTGTACCAATCTGGATGCCTTTTGTTTCTTTCTCTAGCCTTATTTCTCAGGATAGAACTTCCACTACAATATTAGCTACAAGAGGTGAGGAGAGCATACTGTATTTGCTGTGTTACTGACAAAAACAAGGAAAAACATTCACTCTGTTACCATTAAGTATATGTCAATTGTGGGGTTTTTTGCAGATGCTCTTTATCAAGTTAAATTCTCTTCTGTTCCTAGTTTATAGTTTTTTAAAATCATAAAATGGTGTTGAATTTTGTCAAATGCTTTTTCTACATCTACTGGGATGATCATTGGTATCTGTTCTTTATTTTATTGGTATAATACATTTCATTAATTGTTTTTCAGGTAATAAACCAACCTTGCATTCCTGGGGTAAATCCACTTAATCATGGTATAAATTCATTTTTAATGATGTTGGATTTCATTTTTAGAAATTTTTCATCTAAATTCATCTGCAGTTTTATTTGCTTATGAAAAGTAGACAGATATACTATATTTATTTAGAAGAAAAAAAACCTAAGACCTAGTTAAACTATATGGAATATGAATTATATTTCTTCAAATATGTTAACAGAAAATAAAGGAGCCCTGGTTGTGTTGCTCAGTAGTAGAGCATTGGCCTATGCACCAAAGGGTTGTGGGTTTGATTCCTGGTCAAAGGCATGTACCTGGGTTGCAGGTTCAATCCCCAGTCCTGGTCAGGGCTCCTGTGGGAGGCAACCAATTGATGTGTATATTTCACATCTCTCTCTCTCTCTCTCTCTCTCTCTCTCTCTCTCTCTCTGCCTCTCCCTCCCTCCCTCCCTCCCTCCCTTCCTCCCTCCCTCCCTTCCCCCACACACTCCCTTCCACTCTCTCTAGAAAAATCAAGGGAAAAAAATATCCTTGTGCCCTGGCCCATGTGGTCAGTGGTCAGACTGTCAGCCTGTGCACTGAACAGTCAAGAGTTTGATTCCCAGTCAAGGGAATGTACCTGGGTTTCAAGTTCAATCCCTGGCCCTAGTTGGGGCACGTGCGGGAGGCAACCAATCGATGTGTCTCTCTCATATTGATGTTTCTCTCTCTCTCTTCCCTCTCCCTCCCCCCTTCTACTGTCTCTGAATAGCAACGGAAAAAATATTCTCAGATGAGGACTAAACTATATATATATAGTTCTCATCTGAGGAGAAGATTAACAACAACAACAAAAAAATCTCCTCAGATGAGGATTAACCAAAAAAAAACAAACAAAGAAAATGAAGGCTGTTGATCCAAAATGGTGGTTGTGTAGGTGGATGATACACTCATCTCCTCCCAAGACAAAACTTGAATTACTACTAAATTATTAAAAAAACAACCTGAATAAACAACTGAAGACTAGCTGAAGAGTTTTACAACCAAGGATTTACAGAAGAAGCCACAGCAAGACTAATAGGAAGGGCAGAGATGCAAGAAGAGCTGACCCTACTCCTACAGGTAGTTGCTGAGGTTCCAGAGGGATATGTCAGCTGCAGGAGATTCCCCATGAGAAGTGTGGTTTCTAAACCCTAAGCTAGGCTCCCCAGCCCAAAGCACCAGAGGCAAAAAGTGGCACCCACATAGCACCTGGCTGTGAAAAGCAGCAGGGATTCTCTTAGCCACAGAGAGGGGCAAGTCCACTACAGACACAGGAACCCTTTTAAAGAGCCAACTCACAAAATTTCATTCACAGCCACTCAACTGGGGCTTCTGTGGAGGGAGGGTGGAATGGACTAGAGTCTCATGAGTAGAGTCTAGGTTTTGTGGCTCTGGGGAAGGAGCTTTCAGGATCCTTGTATTGAGTCATTCACCCATAGCAGATGCCATCTTTCTTGGGTGGTTCACTCCCCTCATGCAGCATCAGCCTAAGGGACAGCAATAGCCCTGCCCTCTGGACTCCCTCTCACCCCACCCTTTAAACCTCATGCCTTCCTGAGGAGTATAGACAGAGGCCCTTTCAGTGACTGAGTCTAATAGGAAGCTGGCAGGCAGAGGCAGGCTGGATCTTGTCATGGTCTTGTAATGGTGCGTTGGGATTTTGCTGACCTGCTCTCAGGCTCGGTGCTGGTCAAAATAAACCTTGGTACGCAGCTTAGTCTTCCCATGCACACAGGTGCAGCAGAGGCAGCCATAAACCGTGGAACACTTATAGCTACAGACAGGTTTCCATAAGCCAGTCACAGGCAGCGTATGACATTAGCCTGCATCAACTTCCTCCCAAGAGGCCCAGAACCAACAAACACAGTGGCCAGCTTTAGACAACATCAGAGCAGAATGCAATGAGCTTTATAAGCAGCATATCAAAAGGGAGATCTTGGCAGGCACCAAACCCTGCTTAGGCAAATTCTGCTTCCTGTGGTCAGCACCTGTACAGCAGATTGCATGCTATGGTCAGGGTTGAGCCTCACAGTCAGCCAACCTGGGGGTCGATCCCACCCCGTAGGTCAATAGCAACCAAGACTCAATTATAACATTAGGGCCACATAACCACACAAGGCACATTCTAGGAGCACACAGCTTAGGTGGCCAAGAGACTGCACCACTGGGTTCCACAGGCCACCTACTACACAAGGCCATCCCACAAAGACTGGGAGACATAGCAGCTCTATCTAATACATAGAAACAAACAAAAGGGGCAGCCAAAATAGGAAAACAAAGAAATATGCCTCAAATAAAAAAAAAACAGGAAAAATCTCCAAAAGAAAAGAGCTAAATGAAATAGAGGCAAGTAATTTATCAGATATAGAGTTCAAAGTAATGGTTATAAGAATGCTCAAAATCATGAAAAAGAACATAGAAATCATAAAAAGGACCAATCAGGAATGAAGAATACAGTATCTGAAATGAAGAATACACTGGAAAGAATAAACAATAGGTTGGATGAATCAGAGGACTGAATCAGCAATTTGGAAGACAAGGTAGAAAAAACACACACCCAATCAGAGCAGCAAAAAGAAAAAAGAATTTAAAACATTAGGATAGTTTAAGGGACCTTTGGGACAACATGAAATGTAACAGCATCTGCATCATAGGGGTACCAGACATAGAAGGGAGAGAGCAAGGGATCAATAGCTTATTCGAAGAAATAATGACAAAAACTTCCGAACTGGAGAGGAAAAAGACACACAAGTCCAGGAAGTACAGAGAGTCCCAAACAATATGGACCCAAGGAAACCCACATCAAGACACATCCTAATTAAAATGGCAAAAGTGAAAGATAAAGAGAGAATATTAAAAGCTGCATTAGCCTGACCACTTAACAACTATGAGGATAGCTATTATAAAAAAAAAGAAAAGAAAAAACAAAACTACAAATAACAAATGTTTCAATTATTACATGTATTATTTTTCCAATTTGAAAACACCAACTAAAACGTTTTTTTAAAGAAAAAATTAAGGACGTATTATTTAAATTGTTACAGTGAGTATCTATGAGTTACTTTCATCATTAAAATGTTCTTGCTGAAATAAAAAAATAATTAAAGAGTCTGACAATAATGGCATATACTTCATTCATAAAATATAAACAGTAAATTCTTACAGAAACCAGCTAGCTACATGATTCTCAAATGCAACATATTCTCCTAACAAACAGTAGACTAAGAAAACTAAAATTTCAATAGGATTTGAAACTAACAGAAATGTACACATGATCAAATTTGTTAATTCTTCAGTTACACTATGCAACTTGTATACATATACTTTAGGATCTGAGTTCCATCTCTCTCTCTAGATGCATCTCCAGCCATTTTCACCCATGCATGCTACACTGGCCATTGAAAATTACTTACTATTCAAGCAAGAAATCGCTTTTACCTCCATTCATTCCCTATGTTGTTGTTCCCTCTGAATGAAACACCTCATCTCTTCTGTGCTCATTAGTATGTCCACTCCCTCCCGACACCCACAGACTGAATAGGATCTCCCTCTCTAAACCGTATTTCTTAGTAGAACATTCATCCCAATGCCAATACTGAAAGGTCCGTGAGAGCAGCGGCCTGTATCTTTTGAACATTATAGTCACAGTGGCAAACACAATGTCAGGCACACGGTGGATATAATCAACTGAGTTACAGTTTAAAAGAACCCAATTAGTAAGTAAATTTAGCTAAAAGAATGTCATTAAAGTTATAATTTAGCTGGATGGACCTCAACCTCATGGTTCTTTACTGATAGGCATGTAAAGATGTTTTATAATTCTCCTAGGACCTAGACAAAAGTAAATATAAATTAAATGCTCAGAGGAAGAGTTATGTTACTTACTTGAATTGTTGGAATATAGCTGTCAAATTAATCTCTGGGACTTAAAAAAGAAATCTAAAGGTGAGAGACAGGCTTGATATAATATTAAACAACTTTTTTCTAATCCTGTAGTAATTTTATATACTAGAAATATGAAAAAAATAAAACATTTTAAATGCATTACATACCATTTCAATTTCTTGATCTTTAGCAATCAGCTGCCTATTAAGAAGTTCCTTGCTTGAGTCAAGTTTAATACAAAGTTCCCTTGTGGAAGACAAGTCTGCAAGGGCAGACACCTTTTCAAACTGAACCTTCTGAAGCTCCTCTTCCATCTTCACAAGAGATTTATGCAACGTACAAATCTGGGCCTTGTAAGCCCTTTCTGCATTTAAGTGCTACAAAGACAAAATTATTATTATAGTTTTTAACTTGGAAAAAAACTACAACATCGAGCACAAAATGGGGCAAATCTTTTACTAGTAATGATAGTACACTTACATTATAAGGAACTTTAGATGCTATAGGTAGTAATATATGTACAAAACACTATGACACACACATTTGGGTTTCAAGTTTCTATACACAAAGCCCATGAGTAAGGTGGTTAACATATTTGGAAAACAACTTTTCCCACTTAAAAGTCTCAGCCCCAAAGCTGGTTGAGATATATACATGTTTGGTCTATAGTTCTGTCTGTTTGCCACAGTTTCTATTATTCTATAATATAAATATTATTGTTGTCTTTAACAATAAAGTGACAAATGAAACAGCTACTATTTCACTCATAATACTCATTTTCCAATTCTTAAAATATATGTTGATATTGATCATCCTATATAATAAAAGTGTATGTATGCAAATTGTCCCCTCGACCAGGAGTTCATCCGGGAGCTTGACCAGGAGGCAGGGCTGGCCAGGGGAGGGAAGGAGGCTCTGGCCAGCAACCAGCAGCTGCTAGGGACCCTACCAGTGCATGAGTTTCATGCACTGGACCTCTAGTAATATAATAAAATGAGGATTGATCATTCTCTAGCACTTACCTTAGGGAAAAAGACTCTGGGCAAGTATAAATTAAGAATAAATCCACATTATGAGAAATAAGGGTATGTTTTAAAAACGGTATTCAAGTTATATAAATGAGATTCAAGTTATATAAATGCTTTCAAACATTCAAGGTAATCCCTCCTTTTTCAGAAAAAAAATGTCTTAAATACACTACCATCTACAAAGAAGCATTTGCTATTATGTGAAGATAACAGAACTGAGAGGCAAATAAAGACACTTTTCTACTTTTACAACTCCTTTTAAAAGTACAAAGCACTAAAATATTGCTCCTGGAAAAAATTATTTGGTCACAATTCACTTCTACCTTTCTCCCTCCCTTCCTTCTCACTCACTGTATTTCTCACTCATTCTTTTTTTTTAAAGTATTATTATTTTTTAATCTTCACCAAGGATATTTTTCCATTGATTTTTAGAGGGAGTGGAAGAGAGAGAAAAAGACAAAGAGAAATATCAATGTGAAAGAAACACATTGATTGGTTGTCTCCTGCAGGAGCCCTGACCAGGGTCTGGGCGGGGGAGGAGCCTGCAACCAGAATCAATCGAACCTGGGACCCTTCCATCTGCAGGCCAACACTCTATCCAGTGAGCCAAACCGGTTAGGGCTTCACTCATTCTTTAAATCACCTCCAGTCAATGTGCTTAAATGCATATCCAATGGTAAGCAAAACGGTCTCTGCTCTGACAAAACTTTCAGACTATGGGGGAGTCATGCATCTGTCAAATAACCAAATGAATATATGTAATTCATAGATGAACTTTTAAGGAAGAAAGAAAAATTCTCACATGCTGAAAACAAAGAGAAAACAAAGCCAGAGCAGGAAGCAAATAAAAGCCTAAAGCTAAGAGTTGGGGGTTGAAAGAGCCACTAACAGTGAATGACATATTTCAACATTCAAGCAAGTATAGGAGACAAGATGTAGAATTAATGGAGAGTTGGAACTGAGACCTGTACATGATTTGGGGCCCTTGAGAGGAGGCTCTGAGGGGAAAAATCCACTCAACCTCACAGAGATATGAACAAAAATTTATCTTGACCTAGTCTCTGGATACGGAGAAAAATGTCTTCTGTAAGAAACTGAAATCTTAGGTCTGAGTTCACTCAATTTTAAAGTTAGACTTTACACTACCCATCCAAATTCTAAACTTCAACATAAAGTTTGTCCCTTTGTAGAAGCCCACCCAAATCCCTGGCCATAATAGGAGTCTATAGAAGAAACAACGTTCTTTTTAAAGAGATTACAGTCAAGTAGTGAGAGTCAGAGTAACAGCACATAGCAGGATCAGAGTTCTAGAACTTCAAAATATTGAACAAAATATTTTAGAAGGCATAGGAAAATATGCTTAAAAGTTGTAAAGACATTAAAGAAAAATTAATAAGACACATGTGAAAAAGAATCAAGTAGGACTTCTAGAAAGAGGAAAAAAATGAAAAATTAATGAATGCATCAAAGAACAGATGAATAAAGGGAAGAACAAACTAAAAGGCAGATCAAAGAACAGAGAGATAAACAAATGGAAACTATGATAAAATATTAATAAACATTTGGGCTAGAAGATTCAAAGAGTGTATTTTAAAAGTTAAAGGAAACAGTAGAGTAAATGTGGAGGCAGTAATATTCAAAGAAATAACACCTGAGTATTTTCCAGATTCATAAAAGGCATGGATACTCTAACTGAAATAGTGCAACCTAACCAAGACATTCCTCCCCAAAAGATCCATACCTAGACATATAATAGTGAGACTACACACGAAGAAAAAGAGAATACCTTAAAAGGAACCAATGACAGGATAGACTTATAAAGAATTACAATTACAATGAGAACAGACTTCTCAATAAGACAATTACGTTTAAAATTATAATAGGGAAAAATCCTGAATCTTGAATTCTATATTCAGCTAAACTAATATACAAGAATGAGAGTAAAATAAAGCCATATGCAGAAGAGACTGAGAAAATAAACTGACAGATCAAAGAAAGTAAGTTTACAGAAAGAAAACTAAACTTAGAAGGAAGAAATAGAATGTAAGAAGCAATGATGAATAAAAACTTTTGTAAACATGTGGGTGGATACAAATAAACATTGACTGAAAAGATAATAAAAATAGTAATGATTAATTTTTAAGGACATAAAAAGTATTTCAAGATGGCTGCAGAGCTACATTACAGAGCAATCAACCTGAAAAGCCTATTGAAGGCTAGCTGATCTGAAATACTATAACCAAGGAGCACAGAAGCCACATGGAGGCCTGGTAAGAAGGTGTATAAATGACAGCCCCATCACACAGGTGTGGCCATGGCTGAGAGGCCAGAAGGATACTGTGACTGTGGAACTTCCTCCCCATAGGAGCTAGGTCTCAACCCCACATAGGGATTCCCAACCCAGAGCAACACAACTGGGAAGAGAAGCCTGCACAGGAATCAATGAGGATTTAGACTGCCTGGGAGGTTCAGATCACACCCTCTTAGGAAAAGAGCACTCCTAAAGGTTCAGCACCAGCCTGGGGTGTTTGCTCCAAACAGACTCCAACTGCTGGTGATGCCATGCTGTGATACTCAGGTCCTACAATGGGGTCTGCTGGTCACACCCAGCAGTGACTTAAAGAGGCTCTCTATTTTGGGGGGAGGCTTTTGGAAGAGACATAGGTGAGTAAACTGTGTGAACTGGGAGAGAGGGTTGGTCTCCCACTTCTGAGCACTAACTGGTGCCTGTCCCTTCACCAATTGAGCTGCTCAGCCTGCCTTGCCCTGTTTGGCAGCGCAGGGAACCTGGACTTTCAACCCTGTCCTGATGGGGTTGGAGCCATTGCAGAGCTTCTGGGACTTTGGGCTCTGCTCTTCTGAGAGCAGTCACATGGAGAGATCAGAGCACCACACAGCCGACCTTTGGCCCCATCCTGCCAAGTTTGGTGGCACAGAGGGGCCAGGGAGCTGCATAGAGCTGTGATTTTTGTACCGTGTCTCCCAAGGAAACTTCTGTATGGGAACCAGATGGGCAAGGGGCAAGTGCTGGGCTGTGTGACTACATTTGCTGGCACCACCCCCAACAGGAGACTTTTTGGATCAGCCCTGACAAGTCCCAGATACCCGCAATGGGAACAGTTCCATGGGGGTGAGGGGTGTGGGGGAAGAGCAGGTTAGAGAGGAGACATTCAAAGTATGAGATCATCAGAGGCTATTGTCAAAGACCAGAACAAAATGCTTAGCCCCCTCCTGTGGACAGGGCTGGCATCATGAGCAATGGGAGACTCTTTTGATCTATGGCCCTGAGCCCAGGGCAACTGAGCTTGCTCCTGAAGAGGGGACAGCTAGCTTTACCCAAACTGACCTGCACTGAGCCCCCCTAGAGAGAACTAGAGTTGGAGATACTGGTAGAGATGGAAGGGTTTGGCTTTGAAGCAGGGGCCACTTTTTGCACATTGAGTTTCTAACTGTATGATCACCACGTAGGGGGCCCTAAAACCCTATTTCAATTAGGATGGGCTCATTTAACAGTTCTCTTCAGAAAGCTCTGGGGAAAGACCAGGCACCCCCTGTGGTAGGCAGAGTAGTTCTCAGGTGGAGGTGGACCTCGGGAAACCTCATTCCTTTTACAGATCTGCCCTCAGTTCCATACTGGAAGAAGCTGATCCTTTTATACTGATTGATCCCTCCAATGCACATTCAGGTTCAGTAGATGCAAATAGTGAACAGCATGGCAGCTACAGACAGATAGGCCAAAGCTGGTTATACACAAAGTGTGACAGCAACCTGTACCCAAATGCCACCCAAATTGACCAAGAACCAACACAACCAGTAATGAGTTTCAGACTACATCAGACACAACTATCCACACAAATGACACACACAAAGGAGGATTCTGGCAGGCACCAAACCCTGCTGGGAACAACTTTGTGATGGGGAAAGCCCTGCACAGCATTTCATACACAATGAGCAAGGTTTACTCTTATAGCCACCCATCCTGAATGGTTAACTCCACCCACGAAAGAGCCAACAGCATTCAAGACACAACTATAACTGGGGGTGCACAGAACCCACAAGAACATCCTAGGAACATGGAACTCAAGTGATTTGAAAGATTGTGCCACTGAGTAAAACAAGACACATCAAGACTGCACCTGCATAGCACCTTGCATGCTATGATCAGGGTTGAGTCTGTCAGCCAGTCTGAAGGTTGATCCCACCAATGAATGGGCCAAAAGTAACCAAAAGCAAATTACAACAGAAAGGCCCACATGAACCACACATGTGACATTCCTAGAGCAACCAGCTCAGGAGATCAAGGAGAATGCATCACTGGGTCCCATAGGACACCTAATACATAAGGCCACTCAATGAAGGCTTGGAGTCATAATAGTTTTATCAAATACATAAAAGCAAACACAAAGAAACAGCCAAAAGGGGATGACAAAGAAACAGTTCCCAAATGAAAGTTATCCAAAAAAGACCTAAATGAAAAAGAAAGGGCAAGAATTTATCAGATATAGAGTTCAAATAACAGTTATAAGGATGTTCAAGGAACTTAGTGACAATTACAACAGAATGGGAAAGGGCACAGAAACCATAAAAAAGAGTCTGTGAGAAATTAATACCATACCAGACATCAAGAATACACTGGAAGTAATTTAAAATAGGTTGTATGTATTTGGAAGGCAAGGTAGGAAAAGAAAACCAATCAGAGAGATAGAAAATAAAAAAATTAAAAATAAGGATTGAAAACTTTGGATGACATGATATGTAACAACATCTGCATCTTAGGGGTACCAGAAAGAGAAGAAAGTGAACAAGTGAATGGCCGAAAACTTCTCTAACTGGGTGAAGGGAAAAGTCAAGTTCAGGAACCACAGAGTTTCGATCAAGATGAGCCCGAAGAGACCCACACCAAGACAAAGCATAATTAAAATGGCAAAGGTAAAGACAAAGAAGAATCTTAGCAAGAGAGGGAGTTAGTTATGTACAAAGGATTTCCCATAAAGCTAATTTATCAACAGAAACCCTTTAGAGCAGAAGAAATAGGCATGAAGAATTCAAAGTAATGAAAAGCAAGGACAAGAAACCAAAACTCCTCTATCCAGCAAGGCTATCATTTAAAATTAAAGGCAAAATAAGGAGCTTCCAAGACCTAAAAAAAAGCTAAAGAAATTCATTACCATGACACCAATAAGAAATGTTAAAGAGACCACTTGAAGAAGAAGAAACATATAGAGAGGGACATAGGTATAAAGGAAATATGATAATAAGTAAATATCTATTTGTATAAAGAGCCAGGGTCCATAACGACCAAAGGCTTAACCAAGTGGGTGGGGACTGGCAAGCGGGCTGAACTCCTCGAGGTTCCTGGTGGCCGAGGGTGCAGAGCGGGAGTACAAACGTGGGGGTGGGCGCATGAGCATGGACTCGAGCGACATACACTCACATGCCCACACCCACATAGGGCCCTCGATTGCGCCACCTGCGCATCTCTGGACTTCACCCTCCAGCCCGGGATCCTCCAGGTCCCGCACCCCGGGGTTGCTCAAGTTCAGCAAGAGTTTGCGATTTGCCCAAGGTGTGTTGAACAGTTTTCTCTTAACCCGTTCGTGGGAGTGTAATCTGATGTAAAACCAATGGACTAAACAAACAGAAGCACTTTCAAGAAAGTCAATTTAGAAATGTGGATCACAATTCAAGTGAATTAGCTTTGGGCCAGGAGTTCCATGTCTGTGAATGTGTCCTAAGTAAACAGTCAAATAAGCAATTATGTTCACTGTAGTTGATGCCAGGGGAAGCCGGAAACAACCTGCCCCAAATAAAGGGTTAGTGAAGTAAACCATAGTAATGTCGGTCAGGGATAACACTGTAGCCATTAAAAACTATGTCTGGCCCTAACCGGTTTGGCTCAGGGGATAGAGCGTTGGCCTGCAGACTGAAAGGTCCCAGGTTTGATTCCGGTCAAGGGCATGTACCTTGGTTGTGGGTACATCCCCAGTAGGAGGTGTGCAGGAGGCAGCTAATCAATGTTTCTCTCTCATTGATGTTTCTACCTTTCTATCCCTCTCCCTTTCTCTCTGTAAAAAATCAATAAAATATATTTTAAAAAAATTATGTCTGTACATCCAATTGGTTGACATGATAAGAAGGCCATAGCCAAATATTAAGTGGAGGGCAGGGGAAGCTCAGAAGAGGGCATGTATATTTATATGTAAGTATATTTTATATGTCAGGGAAATAACAGTTTTTAAAAAGGTGATTGTTCCTGAGCTCTGCAATTGTGAGTGTTAGCAAATTGTGTCTCAGGTGTGACAGGTGCCTTTGGTGTCCCATACACACAGACATCCTTGCCTGTGGTACAGTCTGAACCTTTGCCAGACCTGCCCCTCTCTGTTGTGGCAAAGGCCCAATCAGACATTCCCTTTTATTGGGCTGGTTTCCTTTTCTCCTTTACCCAAACCATGCCTTTCCAACAAAAGAATATTAACCAAGCAATCCTAACAACAAGTTTTGTTGCCAACTGCAACTTATGCCCTTTTACACAAATGTTGTTGCTTTCAAGCTTACCAGGTTGTATTTCAACACTTTTATTTTCTGAAACTTGACCATTTTTTATTCACTTAAAATATTCTGGAGTATTTGAAATATACATAGGAAAGTAGAGAATAATATGACAAATAGTTATCTATACTAATAAAAGAGTAATATGCTAATTAGACCAGACATCTTCTGAACATCCTTCCGGACATCCTTCCAGAAAAAGCCATGGTGGCAGGGGCTGAGACAGAGGCAGTTAGGGGCCACTAGGCCAGCAGGGGATGGCAGTTAGGAGCAATCAGGCCGGCAGGGGATGGCAGTTAGGAGCAACCAGGCCAGCAGGGGAGGGCAGTTAGGGGCGACTAGGCAGGTAGATAGGTGAGTGGTTAGGAGCCAGTGGTCCCAGATTATGAGAGGGATTCCTGACAGTCGGATATCCCCTGAGGGGTCCTGGAATGGAGAGGGTGCAGGCTCGGCTGAGGGACTCCCCCCTACCCCGTTCACGAACTTTGTTCACTGGGCCTCTAGTCCATCAATAATAACCTTAAATGTAAATGGATTAAATGCTCCAATTAAAAGATATAGGGTAGCTGAATAGATAAGAAAACATGATTCATGTATATATTGCCTACAAGAGACCTACCTTGGAGCAAAAGATATATACAGCATGAAAATGAAGGCATGGAAAAGAAAATATTCCATGCAAATGGGAACAAACAAAAAATGCTAGGGTAGGAATACTTATATCTAACAAAATAGACTTCAAAACAAAGTTCTTACAAAGAGACAAAAAAGGCCACTACATAATACTAAAGGGATTGACCCAACAAGAAGATATAACCCTTGTAAGTGTATATGTAACCAATATAGGAGCATCTAAGTATATAAAAAACAAAACACAACTTGGTGGACATTAAGGGAGAGATCAACAGTAATACAGTCTTAGTAGGGGATTGTTATAACCTACTGTCATCACTGGATAGAATTTCCAGACAAAAACTGAACAAGGAAAAAGGACCTTACATGACACACTAGATTGGATGGATTTAATTAATATTTCCAAAACATTTTATCCTCAAATTGCAGAATATATATTCTTTTCAAGTAAATATAGAACATTATCAAAGATGGAACACATGTTAGGACACATAATACATCTTAACAAATTCAAGAAGACTGAAATCACATAAGGCACCTTCTCGAATCACAATGGCATGAAACTAGAAATCAACTACAGTAAAAAACATTCAAACACATGGAAACTAAATAACATGTTGTTAAACAATGAATGGGTTCCCAATAAGATCAAGGAAATCAAAAAAGAATTACCAGGAAACAAATGAAAATGAACATAGAGCTTAAAATGTATGGGACACAGCCAAAGCAGTCCTGATAGGAAAGTTCGTAACACTACAGACCTACTTCAAGAAGCAAGAATAATCTGAAATAAGTAATCTAACCTTACCACCTAAAATAATTAGAAAGAGAACAAAAAATAAAGCCCGGAGAAAGTAGAAGAAAGGAAATAATAAAGATCAAAGCCAAAATAAATGACATAGAGACTAAAACAATTCAAAAGATCAATGAAACCAAGAGCTAGTTCTTTGAAAAGATAAAAAAGATTGATGAGACCTTCACTAGACACATCAAGAAACAAAGAGATAGGACCTAAATAAATAAATAAATCAGAAATGAAAGAGAAAAAGTAACAACTGACATCATAGAACTACAAAGGATTATAGTAAAATGCTATGAACAACTATATGCCAACGAATTAAAAAACTTGTGTGAAATAAACAAATTACTAGAAACATACAACCTTCCAACACTGACTCAGAAAAAAACCAGAAAACCTGAATAGACTGATTACAACTAGTGAAACTGAAGCAGTAATAATAATTAAAAAATTTCCCAGAAAATGAAAGTCCTAGATTGGATGGCTCCGCAGGTGAATTTGACAAATATTCAAAGAAGAACTAACATCTATCCTCCTTAAACTATTTCAAAAAATTCAAAACTGCAAAGAAAAGAAATTGTAGGCCAATATCCCTGAAACATAGGTGCAAAAATCCTGAGAAAAAAAATTAGCAAGCTGGATCCAGCAATACATTAAAAAAATCAATATACTATGACCAAGTGGGATTTATTCCAGGGATGAAAGGTCAGTACAATATTCAGAAATCAATAAATGTGATACATCACATAAACAAAATGAAAGATAAATATCACATAATTATATCAATAGATGAATACAAAGCATTTGACAAAATATAGCACCCATTTATGGTAAAACCTCTCAACAAAGTGGAGATAGAGTGATCATACCTCAACATAATAAAGGCCATATATGAAAAACCTATAGCTAACATCATACTCAGTGGGAAAAAACTAAAAGTTTCTCTTAAGATCAGGAAGAAGATAGGAATGTCTGCTTTCACCATTCTTATTTAACACTAGAGGCCCGGTGCATGAAATTAGTGCATGGGGAGTGGGGTGCCCTCAGCCTGGCCTGCGCCCTCTCACAGTCCAGGACCCCTCAGGGGATGTCCATCTGCTGGTTTTCCTCTGACTACTTTTAAGATGTTCTCTGCCTTTGTTTTTTTGTGTAGTTACCCTCTAATGCAACCAAGTATTAATTTTCTTTCTCCTCGCAGTCTGGGACCCCTCACTCCTTACCACCTGTCTGCGTGCTTACCTCTCAGCTTTCTGCTCCTTACCTCTCAGCTTTCTGCTCCTTAGCAGCAGGCTCCTTACTGCTTGGCTTGCTGTTCCTTAGCACTGCTGCGGAGGCAGGAGAGGCTCCTACCACCGCTGCTGTGCTCGCCAGCCATGAGCTCAGCTTCTGGCTGAGCGGCACTCCCCTTGTGGGAGCGTTGAGCGTCATAGCAACTGGTCGTTCCACCGTAACAGTCACTGGGCTTTTATTATATAGATAATACTGGAAGTTCTAGTCACAGCAGTCAATAAGAAGAAGAAATAAAAGGCATCCAAATTGGAAAGCAGGAAGTAAAACTGCCACTATTCACAGATGATATGATTGCACCTATGTTTCAGGGATATTTTGCACCTATGTTTCTAATGTTCATAGAAAACTCTAAAAAGACTCTACCAAAAATTACTAATCTAATGAATGAATTTGGCAAAGCAGTAAAATACAAAATTAATATTCAGGAATTGGTGGCATTTTTATAGACCAATAATGAACTATCAGAAAGAGAAACTAAGAAAAGAATCCCATTCACTATTGCAACAACAACAACAAAAATAAGGTACCTAGGAATAAATTTAACCAAGAGATAAAAGGCCTATAACTCAGAACATTATAGAATATGAAAGAAAGAAACTGAGGAAGATACAAGCAAGTAGAAGCATATACCATATCCATGGATTGGAAGAATTAACATCATTAAAATCTCCATACTATAGATTCAATGCAATAGCTATTAAATTATCAATGGCATCTTTACAGATCTAGAAAAAATATTCCAAATATTTATATGAAGCCAAAAAAGACCCTGAATATTGTCAGGAATCTTGAAAAAGAAGAACAAAGCTGGAGGTATCACAATACCTTATATTAAACTACACTGTGGAGAGTGGCTACAGCGTTTGGACAGGGTCAAGCATCGGACTGATGAGAGGGCACAGTCCTCTTGTGGCAAAATCACATACAAGTCCCAGCTTGGAGGGCAAAGCCCTCCCAGCACAATTATAGCCAAAGGCTATGGTTGTAAACTCAACCTTATGGTCCGACCCTGTGGTCCTAGGGGGCTGAGGGATGTACGCTGTGGAAGGTGCAGCAAGTGCTGTCAAAACAATGTTTGATAGAGTTCATAGAAGTGCAACAACAGGAAAGAAGTAGATTTGAAATTTGCAAGAACATTGTAAACATCTTGACCACTCCCTTGTTTTGCTTTGTGTAATCTGACTATAAATAAAGACTTGGCTTACAGGCTGTGTCACTGTTTCCTCATCCAGACACAGTGATCCACCTGGCCCCAACTATATTCTTTTGTCTGTTTTCTTTAATCCTTCACTGCCTCTCCTCAGGTTCACCATTGGCCATTCTGGACGCAGTTCACTATACTACAAGGTCACTATCATCAAAACAGCTTGGTACTGGCATAAGAATAGGCATATAAATCAATGGAACAGAACAAGAGTCAAGAAATCAACCTAAGCCATTATGGTCAATTAATATTTGACAAAGGAGGCAAAAGCATAAAATGGAGTAAAGACAGTCTCTTCAATAAATGGTGTTGAGAAAATTGGACATGTACATGCAAAACTAACAAACAAACACCAACTTATACCATAACAAGAATAAATTCAAAATGGATAGAAGACTTAAATGTAAGTCACTAAACCATAAAAATCCTAGAAGAAAACATAAGTAGTAAAATCTCAAGACATCTCATGTAGCAACCGTTTTGCTGATATAATTACTAGATCAAGAGGAACAAAGGGAAAAATGAACAAACGGGACTACATCAAACTCAAAAGTCCTGCACAGCAAAAGAAGCCGTCAACAAAATAAAAAGGGAACCCACTGCATGGGAGAAATATTTGTTAATAATACATCAAATAAGAGATTAATTTCCAAAGTATATAAGAACTTATACAACTCAACACCAGGAAAACAAAAACTCAATTAAAAAATGGGCAAATTGAGTAGGCACTTCTCTAAATATGATATACAGGAGGAACCAAGATGGTGGCGTAAGGTACAGACCTGTGCGTGCTGTCTCCCACAACAACATCGAGACTACCAACTATAAAAGAAACAGTTGTCATTCAGAACCATGGGAAAGCTGGCCCACTGGAATCTCTACAACTGGAAGGAAAGAAAAAAGAGCATTGAGACTGAGTAGGTTGTGCAGAGGCTCCAAGAATGGAGGTATGGAGTCGCGCACCAGGCAGGCTGCAACTGGATGTGCAATTTTTTTCAACCAGAAGGGAATGCGGACTATCAAATCCACTGAGCGTGTTTGGGGCAGGATACTAAGATCCCAGAGCCCTACGGGGAGATGTGGGATGGCCTTGTAATGACCCAGAGAGCGAAAGTGGCTGTCTCGCGGAACTGCTCGCCCCAGGGACGCGTGTCATTGAGTTGCAGAGAGGCAAGTAGAAGCAGATATGCCATTGTCCTTGGCCCTGCCCTGGTGATTCACCAGGAGCGCCAGGCTGGCTGCAACTGGATGCGCAGGTTTTTTTCCAACCAGAAGGGGATGCGGACTATCAAATCCACTGAGTGTGTTTGGGGTGGGAAACTCCAAACATCTCCCTACGGGAGATGCAGGATGGCCTTGCAACGACCTGGAGAGCGAGAGTGCCTGTCTCGAGGAACTGCTCGCCAGCACTTGGGGACGCGAGTCGCTGAGTCACTGAGAGGCAAATAGACGTGGAAATGCCATTGCCCTTGGCCCTGCCCTGGTGATTCCTGGGGATCCCACCCTACTCAAATTACATCCCCAACCAAGCTGTGCTAGTGACACAAAGAGAACCACCGGCGCCTTTGCAGCCCAGCCCAGCAGAATGCAGATTTCAACTCCTCACATACATAAAGGACACAATAAAGAAGCAGAATCAGGTTCGGAGGAAGCCGGAGCCGGACACGGCTGGGCCGGCGACCTGGAACCACTATACCAGCAAACACACAGGCAGGCCCACCAGATCCAGTCTCACATGGGATGCTGGGAGACGGCAGACAGGCAGTCTGTGCACTTGGTAGAAAACGAAATCCAAGCAAGCATACCAGATATTCAGCCACCAGGAACGCCTGGAGATTTTGTCCAGCAAGGAGCTGCCCAACTAAGGACAAAATGCCAAACTTTGTGTTGCTAAGAATGGCCCCCGTGAGGCCGAGGTGGCTCCAGCGAGGCTCGGATGGCCCCAGTGGGGGTGGGCGGCCCAGTGGGGATGAGACACTCCGGTGAGGTTGAAACAGCCCCGGTGAGGTTGAAACAAACCCAGTGAGGTTGAATCGGCCCCGGTGAGGTTGCAACAGCCCCGGTGAGGTTGAAACGAACCCAGTGAGGTTGAATCGGCCCCGGTGAGGTTGCAATGGCCCTGGTGAGGTTGCAATGGCCCCAGTGAGGTTGAGACGGCCCTGGTGAGGTTGCGACGGCTCCGGTGAGGTTGCGACAGCCCTGGCGAGGTTGTGACAGCCTCGGCGTGGTTGCGATGGCCCTGGTGAGGTTGAAACGGCCCCTGTGAGGTCGAGATGGCTGCTGTGAGGTCGAAATGGCCCCTGTGAGGTCGAGACAACCCCTGTGAGGTCAAGACGGCACCGGTGAGGCTGAGACGGTCCCATTGTGGTTGAAACGGTCCCGGTGAGGTTGAATCAGTCCCGGTGAGGTTGAAACGGCCCCGGTGAGGCTGAAACAGACCCGGTGAGGCTGAAACGGTCCTGGTGAGGTTGAAACGGCCCATGTGAGGTTAAGACGGCCCATGTGAGGCTGAGTCAGCCCCGTTGAGGTTGAGACAGCCCTGGTGAGATTGAATCGGCACTGGTGAGGTAGAAATTGCCCCAGTGAGGTCAAGATGGCCCCTGTGGGGTTGAAATGGCCCCAGTGAAGTTGAATAGGCCCCAGTGAGGCTGGAACAGCCACAGCGAGGCTGAGACAGGCCTGGTGAGGTTGGGAAGGCCCCGGTGGGGTTGCAACGGACCCAGTGGGGTTGCAACGACTCTGGTAGGGTTCCAACGGCCCCGGTGAGGCTGAAACGGCTCCGGTGAGGCTGAACCGGCCCCATTGAGGTTGGGACGGCCCTGGTGAGGTTGAGACAGCCCCAGTGAGCCTGCAATGGCCCTGGTGAGCCTGCAATGGCCCAGGTGGGGTTGAAATGGCCCCTGTGAGGTTGAGGTGGCCCCTGTGAGGCTGAAATGGCCCCCGTGAGGCTGGGATGGCCCCTGTGAGGCGGGGACAGCCCCTGTGAGGCTGAGATGGCCCCTGGGAAGCTGAGAAAAATACCACATGAACTCACTCACTTATGGATAATAAGAAACATAGACTGATGAACAAAAATGGATACAGAGGCAGAGCAGCATTGAGCAGAATGTCAAACTACAGTGGGAACCCTGGGGAGGGTTGGGGGGAGTAGGAGATCAACTGAAGGACTTATATGCATGCATATGAGAATAACTAATGGACACAAGACACTGGGGGGTTGGGGAAGCCAGGGAAATGTCAAGGGGGAGAAAAAAGGAGACATGTGTAATACACTTTGTAATACTTTAAGAAATAAAAATAAAATGGGCAGGTTCTGAAAGCCATTTCCCAAAGAAAAAACATGGATTTTTTTTTGCAGTATTTAGAAATTCACTTGGTTTACTTATATTTAAACTTGAATGATTTTTCCTTTAAAAGTAAATTAATGAAGATTTCTTAAATGTTTATATTAGATGAATACAACTATTAAAACAGAAACAAAAAAAAGAAGTTGCAGAGATAGAATGCCAACTATAATTGAAAAAAAGCTTAAAGATTTTGAGGAGATGAAAAAAATATTGTCAGTGTTTATTAAGTGCTGAGGTTCCCAGCCACGAAGCTATTAGCAGTAGGATTTATATAGGTATAAGGCAATAAAGATTAGAATGTTTCTTTTTATTTTTAGCAGAAAAGTAAAATGAGTTCTTATATTTAAGACAGGCTTGTCAATGGGGGAAAAGGAGACATATGTAATACTTTCAATAAAGAATTTAAATTGATGCCCAGGCTTGTCAATGGGGGGAAAGGAGACATATGTAATACTTTCAATGATATACACATGGCCAATAGACATGAAAAAATGCTCAACATCAATAATCATCAGAGAGATGCAAATAAAACCACAATGAAATATTACCACACACCAGCCAGAATAGCTGCCATCAGTAATTAAACAGACGGCAAATGCTGACAAGGATGTGGAGAAAAGGGAACCCTAGTGCACTGTTGGTGGGAATATAGAATGGTGGAGCCACAGTGAAAAACAGTATGGAATTTCATAAAAATATAAAAATGGGACTGTCTTTGATCCAGTGATCCCACTCTGGTAATACATCCTAAGAATCCCAAAATACCAATTAGAAATAATATATACATCCCTATGTTCATAGCAGCATTATTTACAACTAGAGGCCCGGTGCACAAAAATTTGTGCACTGGCAGGGGAGGAGGGGTGGGGGGTGTCTCTCAGCCCCACTTGTGCTCTCTCACAGTCTGGGACCCCTCAGGAGACAACCACCTGCTGGCTTAGGCCAGCTCCCCGGGTGGCAGATGGCAGGCCTGATCCCTCGGTGCCTGCTCCGCCTCCCTAGGTCGAACACACAGCAGGGCCAATCTGGGGGTTGGGGCGCCACCCTGGGTCGCACACATGGCAGGGCCGATCCGGGGGTTGGGGCGCCACCCTGGGTCGGGTTGCACACGGGACACCTGGGCGGGCCAGTGGATTGCTGCTGCCCCACCCAGCCGCCCTGGGTCAGGTCACACATGGGACACCCAGGCGGGCCGGCAGATCGCTGCTGCCCTGCCCAGCCGCCCCGGGTTGGGTTGCACACAGGATGCCTGGATGGAGGCTGAGCGGGCTGGCCGATCGCTGCTGCACCACCTGGCCACCCTGAGTCGGGTCGCACACGGACGCCCGCCGCCTCGGGTCGCAGATAGCAGGCCCGGATGGTGGCAGGACAGGTGGGATGGTGCTGTCCCGCCCCACCGTCCCAGGTCGCACATAGCAGGCCCAGATGGCGGCGGCGCAGGCAGGATGGCGCTGTCCCACCCTGCCTGCAGTATTCAAATTAGCCGCCATCTTTGTTGGCGGTTAATTTGCATATCACACTGATTAGCCAATGGGAAGGTACAGTCAATTATCATGTTTGTCTATTATTAGATAGGATTGCTAACAGCCCACATGGCCATCAGGAGGTAAGTGGATTAAAAGTTTGGTACATTTATACAATGGAATACTACAGCTTTGTAAAAACAAAGGGAATCTTACGTTTTGTGACAGCATGGATGAACCTGGAGATTATTATGCTAAGTGAAATAAGCCAGTCAGAGAAAGACAAATACCACATGATCTCATTTACATATGGAATCTAATGAACAAAATAAACTGATGAACAAAACAGAACCCAAGTCATGGATACATGGAAAAGACTGACATTTGTCAGAGGGGAGAAGAGTAGGGGCACTGGATGAAAGAAGGTAAAGGGATTAGCCAAAGAACATACATACATAATTCATAAAGACAACAGTGTGGTGATGACCAGACGAAAATGGGGGGAGCTGGGTGGAGATGGACATAGGGGACAGGAGGAAGATATCTGTAATAGTCTCAACAATAAAAAATAAAGTTAAGAAAAGGATATTTAAAAATAGGTGAAACTAAAATAGTTATACAAATATCATAAAAGATTGGTGTGTATTTATGAGAGGGAGAATAAAAGAGAGCACACATGCACTAGTAAGCAGGGTGTTGTACTCAATTTTCATATATTCCTAGAACCATATATTGCTTAGGAGGAGGGCTGGAGAGACTAACAACAGACTTTGTTAACTATGCAAATTATAATTTTAACTGCTAAAAGATTAGATTGAGAATGTGTAACTTCAAAACCAATGAGAAAGTGGGGGTAGGAAGTGTGTAAGGAAACAAACACATAAAAGACAGATAAAAGAAAAGAAACATCAAAGGATCATGACAAGTAGAGAGAAAAAAGTAAATAATTAATAGTAAACCTAAATGTGCCAGCAATTCAAACTAATACAAACAGATTAATCTTATCAGTTAATAGAAAGATATTCTCAGATTGAATTTTATAAAACTCAACCAATATTATTTTTATTAGAGACAAACAGTTGAAAAGGATTTTTAAAAAGCTATATAATACTTCTGTTTCCAGCTATCATAGGTATAACTAGGATTGAATTTATATTCTTATTATTAAAAACTAGAAAACTTAGGGAAGATGGAGAAGAAAGGGGAGGTTGATGGGGGAGTAGAAAGAGAGGAGAGGAATGGGGGAGAAAGGAAAGGATGGAAGGAAGAGAGGGATGGAAGGAGGAAAGGGAAAGGAGGGAGGGAAGGAGGAAGAAAGAAAAGAAGGGAGGGTGGGAGGAAGGGAGAAAGGATAAAAGGAAAGGAAACAAAGACTTGCTTCTAGTCATTGGACAACAGGCAGCACAGGACTGTGAACATCGTGAGAAGGAAAGGAAAGGAAACAAGATGATCCCTATGATCATCCCAGCTTTCTGTCCGGAGACACTTTCCAGTCTCTGGTTCAGGAAAAGAGCTTCAATGAGAGCATAATTGTTTTTGCTGAATTGAGGAGACAACAATAAGCATCTGAAATATGCTGGGTAGAGTTCCAGAAACAAGGGATCTACATAAAACAGATACCCAGAAATTTGCCTAGAAGTCTTCTTGAGATGCTGCTGAATACTGAGCCATGAATATATGGAGTGAACTCCAGAAGCCTGGGAAAGATCCATCAGAGAGCTCTAAAGCAAACAATCCCACAGCTGATAACACAGTTGGGGAAATATCAAAGTTAGAACCTGCCAAGTGAAGAGTTGATAATGAATGCTCTGGGCTGGGCATTAAATAGAGAACCCTACCACACAGCTTAGTGGTAGGCCTAAACTAGTCTTACAGAAAAGGCCACTTTATACCTGCCCTATCAAAGCTTAAAAACAATCTT
This sequence comes from Myotis lucifugus, assembly GCF_000147115.1. Taxonomy (NCBI): domain Eukaryota; kingdom Metazoa; phylum Chordata; class Mammalia; order Chiroptera; family Vespertilionidae; genus Myotis; species Myotis lucifugus. The sequence continues at coordinate 1,153,942 of NW_005871258.1, forward strand.
GAAAATATCTGTTGATCTGCAAGTAATTTAACACCCACCAGAACAAATCCAATACTCCTTTAAAAATATAAATATACTAGAGGCCCAGTGCACAAAAATTTGTGCACTCGGGGTGGGGGTGGGGGTCCCTCAGCCTGGCCTATGTCCTCTTGCAGTCTGGGACCCCTCTGAGGATGTCCTCCTGCTGGCTTAGGCCCACTTCCTGGGGGATCGGGCCCAAGCTGGCAGCCAGACATCTCTCTGGCAGCCCGGCAGCCCTCAGGGGATGTCCACTTACCAGCAGGGAGCAGGCCTAAGCTGCAGTCAGACATCCTTAGTGCTGCTGAGGACGCGGGAGAGGCTCCCACCACTACTGCTGTGCTGGCAGCCATCAGCCTGGCTTGTGGCTGAGCAGAGCTCCCACTGTGGGAGCGCAATGACCACCAGGGGGCAGCTCCTGCATTGAGCATCTGCCCCCTGGTGGTCAGTATGTGTCATAGTAATCAGTCATTCCTAGTCGTTCTGCTGTTAGGGTAAATTTGCATATTACCCTTTTATTATATAGGATAGAGGCCTGTTGCATGGGTGGGGGCCGGCTGGTTTGACCTGAAGGGTGTCCTGGATCAGGGTGAGGGTCCCGCTGGGGTGCCTGGCCAGCCTGGGTGAGGGGCTGAGGGCCGTTTTCAGACTGGCCACAGCCCCTTCAGGGAGGGGGGGTCCTGCTGGAGTTCCTGGCTAGCCTAGGTGAGGGGCTGATGGCTGTTCGCAGGCTAGCCACACCCCCTTCAGGGAGTGGGGTCCTACTTGCATGCCTGGCCAGCCTGGGCGAGGGGCTGATGGCTGTTTGCAGGCTGGCCACAGCCCCTTCAGGGTGAGGATCGCCCCTTGGGTGCCTGGCCAGCCTGGGTGAGGGCCTGATGGCTGTTTTCAGGCTGGTCAAGCCCCGCCCCCGCCCAGTGGGGACCTTCACCCCATCGAGGTTGGCCAGCCTGGGTGAGGGGCTGATGGCTGTTTTCAGGTTGGCCAAGCCTCCCTGGTGATGGAAGCTCCCAGCCTCTCCTTTTTTTTCTTTTTCTTTTTTTATTCTGGGATTTATTTACCTTCTATAATTGAAACTTTGTACCCTTGAGTAGAGCTCAGAGCCGGCCAGGGCAGGGGGGAAGCTTAGCTTCCTCCATCGCCAGGGGCAATCCAAGCCTCCTGCTCACTCCAGCTCCGTGGCCATGGCCGGCTGAAAGCAGGTATCTGGGGTTTATTTATCGTCTATAATTGAAACTTTGTTGCCTTGAGTGGAGCTCAGAACCGGCCGTGGAAGGCGGGAAGCTTGGCTTCCTCCATCACTGGGGCAACCAAGCCTCCTGCTTGCTTCAGCTCTGTGGCTGCTGGCCTCTATCTTGGTTGGGTTAATTTGCATATAGTCGCTCTGATTGGCTGGTGGGCATGGCTTAAGGCATGGTGAAGGTATGGTCAATTTGCATGTTTGTCTTTTATTAGTGTAGATTTTTATTGATTTCAGAGAGGAAAGGAGAGGGAGAATGAGATAGAAACATCAATGATGATAGAGAATCACTAATCAGCTGCCTCTTGCATGCCCCATACTGGGGATTGAGCCTGCAACCCAGGCATGTGCCCTGACTAGGAACTGAACCATCACCTCCTGGTTCATTGGTTGAAACTCAACCACTGAGCCATGCCAACTGGACTCCAGTATTCTTTTTTAAAAGATAATAAAATCAAATGTACAACAAAGTAAAATTCACAATGTCTATTATTCAATTAAAAAAACAGACATGTAAAGATGCGTAAAAATGTGATCCATAAACACGATAAAGGTCAGTTGAAGTAAGCAGATGCAAAAATGATAAAGATGATGGTACTAGCAGACAGGGCTTTAAAATAGCTATTATCCAGACAAGAAAAAATAACAAGGTCTGATACCCTGTTGCCACAAAGAACCAGAAAAAATGGACAAAATATAGGAGAGAAAACCTGTTTTCAGATGGTGGAGAGCAGGTAACACAGAACTGTAGTCTCTGACAGAAGGGACGCAAACAAGGTGAACCCTATGGTTGTCAAAGCACTTGTTAAAGGTAAATTGGTCCCATAATGAAAGGAAAAGAAACAAAACATAGTCCAGTCATCGCACTAAGCTCAGAGGATAAAGATCAAAGTTCAAGCAAGTTGAGGTGGCTAGAACTTGTGGAGCAGAACACCAAACAGAAGGATGCTATGCAGAGCAATTCCATAAATCTGAACTTGCATAGGTATAACTCCAAGAGGTCAGACAAAGAACAAATTCCTAGGAAAAAACAATTACTAGGATAATTTTGAACCAAACCCCACATCTCATATAAGGTCAGGAATCATTCAAGATCTCAGGCAGAGTGGAGGCACATTTGACATTCATTGACTATACAAGGCATTCATAGAGACCGAAAAAGGGTCCCACCTTAGCTGTGGGGATAAACTAGCTCCAAAACAAAGAGCATTCTAGAGTTATCCTAAAGAACTTGAAAAAATAAACCCAACACTTTAAAAATCAGCCTCAACAATGTAAAATTAACAATGTCCAGAATACAGTTAGAATTTACTAAATGGGCCCAGAAAAAGGAAAGTGAGGTCCATAATCAAGGGAAAAATAGGTCAATAGACACAGAAGCAAATGTGGCAGAGATGATGGAATTAGCAAACAAGGACATTAAAATAGCTATTATCAATGCACAAGGATTTAAAGAAAAAATAAAAATAATGAGAAGATGCCCTAACTGGTTTGGCTCAGTGGATAGAGCATTGGCCTGCGGACTAAAGGGTCCCAGGTTCGATTCCGGTCAAGGGCATGTACCTTGGTTGTGGGCACATCCCTAGCAGGGAGTGTGCAGGAGGCAGCTGATCGGTGTTTCTCTCTCATCGATGTTTCTAACTCTCTATCCCTCTCCCTTCATCTCTGTAAAGAAAAAAATCAATAAAATATATTTTAAAAAATAATAATAATGAGAAGAGAAGTGGAAGACATTCAAAAGAACCAAATGCAATTTTTGGAGATGAAAATATAATCTCTAAAATTAAAATTTCACTAAATGAAATAACAGCAGATTAGACACATTAGAACAGTGGTTTAATTAGAACACATTAGAATAGGATTTCTCTGAAGAGGTCATGCAGAAATTCTGTTTCTTTGTTATGGGGTGGGGCCACAACATTAGTAACAAAGAAACAGAATTTCTGGAGGATGAGGCCCAGAAATCAGGATTTTAAAAAGATTCTCAGGTGATTCTAATGTGCAGCCAAGGTTGAGAACCACTGCATTAGAATAGATCAGTAAATCCAAAGACACAAAAACAGCAATTATATAATATAAAGAAAAAGAAGGCTAGGGAAAATGTACAGAGCCTTTATGGTCTATGGAACAATATCAAATGATCTAACATACTTGGAATTGAACTTCTAGAAGGTGGAGGAGGAACAAAACATTTTTAAAGAGCCCAGCTGGCATGGCTCAGAAATCACTGAAGTTTAACATCTGGGTGTGGTCAGGAAGAGCATCAAAAAGACCCTGTGATCCCATGAACAAAATGAAAAAACAACCTACTGAATGGGAGAAGACATTAGTTAATGATACATTGGATAGGGGTTAATATCTAAAGTATATAAGGAACTGATACAACTTAACACCCCCAAAATAAACATGCCAATTTAAAAAATGGGCAGAAGGCCTGAATAGGATTTCTCTGAAGAGGTCATACAGATGACAACAGACACATGAAAAGATGTTCAATATCACTAATCATAAAAATACAAACTAAAAGCACAATGAGCTCTTCCCTCACATCTGTCAGAATGGCTATCATAAATAAATCAGAAAAGGGAACTTTTGTGCACTATTGGTAGCATTATAAATTGATGCAACGACAGTGTGGATGTTCCTTAGAAAATTAAAAATAGAACTACCAGATGACCCAGAAAACCCACTTCTGGTTATTTATCTGAAGAAATCCAAAACATTATTTTGAAAAGATTGTGCACCCTTATGTTCATTGCAGTATTATTTATAATAGCCAAATTATGGAACTAGCCTAAGTGTCCATCAAGAGGTGAATGGATAAAGATGAAATACATATATGCAATGGAATATCACTCAGCCATAAAAAAGAATTAAATCTTGCCATTTTAACATGGATGGACCTAGAGGGTATTACGCTAAGTGAAATAAGACAGAGGAAACAAATACCATATGATTTCACTTGTATGTGAAATCTGAAATAAATAAACAAAACAAAAATAAACTCATAGATACAGAGAACAAATTGATGATTGTCATATGGGAGGGGCACTGAGGGGGGATGGGTGAAAAAAGGTGAAGGGATTAAGAAGTACAAATGCCAGTTACAAAAATAGTCACAGGGGTGTAGAGGATGAAAAATATAGTCAATTATATATATATATATATATATACACACACACACACACACACGACACACACACGCACACATATACATTCCTAGAGGCCCCGGTGCACAAAAAATTTGTGCACTTGGTGGGGGGGGGGGAGGGGGTCCCTCAGCCCGGACTGTGCCCTCTCATAGTCTGGGACCCCTCAGGGGATGGCCACCTGCTGGCTTAGGCCCGCTCCCCAGGCCATTGGGCCTAAGATGGCAATCAGACATCCCTCTGGCAGCCCGGCAGCCCTCGGGGGATGTCCACTTGCCAGCAGGGAGCAGGCCTAAGCTGCAGTCGGACATCCTTAGCGCTGCTGAGGAGGCAGAGAGGCTCCCACCACCACTGCTGTACTGGCAGCCATCAGCCTGGCTTGTGGCTGAGCAGAGCTCCTCCCATGTGAGAGTACCCTGACCACCAGAGGGCAGCTCCTGCATTGAGCATCTGCCCCTGGTGGTCAGTGTGTGTCATAGTGACCAGTCATTCCCAGTCTTTCTGCTGTTAGGGTCAGTTTGCTATATAGGATAGAGGCCTGCTGCACGGGTGCGGGCTGGCTGGTTTGCCCTGAAGGGTGTCCCGGATCAGGGAGGGGTCCTGCTTGGGTGCCTGGATGAGGGGATGATGGCTGTTTGTAGCTGGTCACACCCCCTTCAGGCTGGGGGTCCCCACTGGGGTGCCTGGCCAGTCTGGGTGAGGGGCTGAGGGCTGTTTTCAGGCTGGCAGGCGACTGAAGCTCCCAACCTCTCCTTTTTTCCTTATTTTTTTATTCTGGGATTTATTTACCTTCTATGGCTGTCACTGGAACTGAGAGCCGGCTTTAGCTCTGAGACCTCGGCTGCTGAAAGCAGGTATCTGGGTTTGTTTGGCTTCTATACTTGAAACACTGTTGCAGCTCCAGCTCTGAGGCCCGGCAGGCTGAAAGCAGGTTTCTGGGGTTTGTTTAGCTTCTAAAATTGCAACATTGTTTCTTAGAGTGCAGCTCAGAGGCCAGCAGCGGCAGGCGAGGAACCTTGGCTTCCTCCATCACTGGAGCAAGCAAGCCTCCTGTTCGCTTCAGTTGCCTGGCTGCCGGCCGCCATCTTGGTTGGCAATTAATTTGCATATCGCCCTGATTAGCCAATGGGAAGCATGTCAGAGGTA
>NW_005871258.1:1159594-1161952 GCF_000147115.1 Myotis lucifugus
TATATATATATATATATATATATATATATATATATATATATATATGCCAGTGACCATAACTCAGAAATGTCCATAATGACCGGTTGCTATGATGCCCACTGTGGCCAGCGAACTGGCCCGATCAGGTACGTATGTCTCTTTTTTTCCCCATTGACCCAAGAGCTCTCGATGTGATTCTCTGAGGCTGATCCCTGGCCAGCATTGCAGCTTTACTTATCCCTCTGCTCCAACCTGCTCTTTTCCCATTCTTTCCAGTTACTGTTCTCAAAAGCATCCTTTAGTAAGTACTGCCCACGATCAGACTCTCCCACCACAATCAATGGCGGGGCTGGCTGGCCAAACGCCCCATACTCTTCCTCTCAGCCAGCCCCGCCCCCAATCAGCTGGCCCCACCACGATAGGCCTGCAGCCACTCCCTGCAGTTGCCCCGCCCCTGATCACACCCCCCCCCACCACCTCATTCAGGGGCGGGGATAGCCGGCCCACCACCTACAGCCCCTCTTCATGGCCGGCAATGCCCCCACTTGGCCTCCCGACCAATCGCTTGTGGCCCCTCCCCCCAGCCGGCCCAGCCCTGATCAGCCCAATTGGGGCGGGCTGGCCAGCCAACCTCCTGCCATCTCCTCCTCTCAACAGGCCCAGCCCCGATCCACCCTGATTGGGGCTGGGCCAGCCGGACCCCACCTGTGCACGAATTTGTGCACTGGGCCTCTAGTATTGTAATAATTATGTATGATATCAGATAGGTAATAGATTTGTGGAGATCCCTTCATAAGGTATATAAATGTCTAATCACTGTTTTGCATACTTGAAACTAATATAATATTGTATGTCAAGTGTAATTGAAAAATAAATTTAAAAAATGAGCCTTAACCATCTTACATCATATACAAATATTATCTCAAAATATATTTTAGATGTAAATATAAAAAGTATATTTCTAGAAGAAACAGAAGAAAACCTATGCACCTTGGTATTTGCCAAGATTTATTAGATACAACAAAGACGTGCAAATTATAAAAGGAAACTGATAAGCTGGACTTAAAATATTTTAAACCTACTCTTAAAAAGAATTCATTACGTAAATAAAAAGGCAAGCCAATGATTAGAAAAAAATTCAAAAATATACAAAGGAACATCTAGAGTAATAAAAAAAATTCTTAAAACTGAACAAGAACCCTAATAAAAATATGGGCAACAGATTTGGATACTTTATAAAGGAAGATATATTGATGATCATATATACGATACAGAATGGAAAGCTGCTCAACATCATTAGTCACGAAGGAAATGCAAACTAAACCTACATGATAACTGCACACATCTATTAACAATACCATGTGCTAAGAAAGATGTAGAGCAACTGGAACTCTCATACAATGCAAATGCAAATATAAAGTGATACCATCAGTTTGGAAAACAGTTTGTTAATTTCTCACAAAGCTGAGAACAATTACCACAGCGGTTCTCAACCTGTGGGTCACGACCCCTTTGGTGGTCAAATGATCCTTTCACATGGGTCGCCTAAGACCATCCTGCATATCAGATATTTACATTACGATTCATAACAATAGCAACATTACAGTTATGAAGTAGCAACGAAAATAATTTTATGGTTGGGTCACAACATGAGGAACTGTATTTAAAGGGCCAGAAGGTTGAGAACCACCAAATTACCATATGATCCAGTAATGCAACTTCTATTTATCCAAGAAAAGTAAAAACATATATGCACACAAGGACTTACATGCTATGTTCACAGCAATTTTATTCATAATGGTCCAAAAAAGAAAGAACCTGCCCCCTCAAAAGTCATATGTAGAAAGCTAACCCCAATGTAACTGTATTTAGAGATAGGGCCTTTAAGGGGGCAATGAGGGTTAAATGAAGTCATAAGGAGGGGGTCCTAACCTTATCTAATAAAAGAGAAACATGCAAATTGACGACACCTCCACTACATTCACCAGCCACGCCCACCAGCCAATCAGAGCAACTATATGTAAATTAACCCAACCAAGATGGCAGCCGGCAGCCACGGAGCTGGAGCAAGCAGGAGGCTTGGTTGCCCCAGCGATGGAGGAAGCCAAGCTTCCTGCCTGCCCTGGCTGGCTGTGGCGTCTGCTCAAAGCAACAAAAGTTTCAATTATAGAAGATAAATAAATCCCAGATACCTGCTTCCAGCCAGCCTCGACTGGGAGCTTGGGTGGCTGGGAGGCCGTGGCCTGCCTGCAAACAGCCATCAGCCCCACACCCAGGATGGCCAGGCACCCCAGCAGGACCCCTCACCCTGAAGGGGGTGTGGCCAGCCTGAAAACAGCCTTCAGCCCCTCACTCAAGCTGCCCAGGCACCCCAGGGGG
>NW_005871258.1:1162137-1221622 GCF_000147115.1 Myotis lucifugus
CCAGTCTGAAACGGCCCTCAGCGCCTCACCCAGGCTGGCCAGGCACCCCAGCGGACCCTCACCCTGATCCGGGACACCCTTCAGGGCAAACCAGCCGGCCCCCACCCATGCACCAGGCCTCTATCCTATATAATAAAAGGGTAATATGCAAATTTACCCTAACAGTAGAACGACTGGGAATGACTGGTCACTATGACACACACTGACCACGAGGGGGGCAGATGCTCAATGCAGGAGCTGCCCCCTGGTGGTCATTGCGCTCCCACAGGGGGAGATCTGCTCAGCCACAAGCCAGGCTGATGGCTGCCAGCACAGTGGTGGTGGTGGGAGCCTCTCCCGCCTCCTCAGCAGCGCTAAGGATGTCCGACTGCAGCTTAGGCCTGCTCCCTGCTGGCAAGTGGACATCCCCTGAGGGCTCCTGGGCTGCCAGAGGGATGTCTGGCTGCCAGCTTGGGCCCGATCCCCCAGGGAGCTGGCCTAAGCCAGCAGGTGGACATCCCCCGAGGGGTCTCAGACTTCGAGAGAGCACAGGCCAGGCTGAGGGAAACCCCCAAGTGCACAAATTTTTGTGCACCAGGCCTCTAGTCCAATATAACTGGTGTCCTTATGAGAAGAGAGAGAGACAGCAGTGATGCACACACACAGAGGAATGTGTGAGGACACAGGGGTAAGGCATCCATCTGCAGACCTAGTTGAGAGGTCTCGGAAGAAACCAAACCTGTGGCACTTTAATCTTAAACTTCCAGCCTCCAGAACTGTGAGAAAATAAATCTCTATTGTTTAAGCCTCCCCAATCTGTGGTATTTTGTTATGGCAGTCTACACAAACTAACTGTCCACCAACAGGTGAGTAAACAAATTGTGATATAGCTAGGCAGTGGAATATGATGACAATTTGAACTAATGAAAATCATTGTGCCGAGTGAGAGAAGCAAGACACAATGAGTACCAACTGTGTGATTCCATTTACATAAAATAATAGGGAAAGCAAATCTAATCCAGAATGACAGAAAGCAAGCCCATAGTTGCCTAGGAATTGGGATGGATTGATTGAAAAAGGGCTTGAGGAAATTAGGGAGGTGATAGAATGTCCTAAACTTGATTGTAGTGATGATTGTGCAAGTGTGTTCATTTGTCACAATTCATCAAATCACGCTCTTAAAGTGAGTGCTTTTTATTTCTTATAAATTGTACTTCAATACAATTGACTAAAAATTAGATATACCAGTACTTTATCAACAATAAACAAAGTAGGTAGCTATATTAATATATAAAACATACTTCTAAGTAAATAGTGTTAGTTATTCAAGTGAGTCCTTACACAAAGTTAGAATATTTTCATTAGAGATATATAAAATACTAAACTGGTATGAAACTAATGATTGTCTCAGAAATAAAGCAAAAACCAAGAAAATCATTCAGAGAAAAACATACAAATCCACATTAATAGAGGAGGATCTTAAAACATTACTTCCACTAACTGAAAGATGAAAAATACAAACTTAGTAAGGATTTATAAGAATTGAATGACACTATTAACAAACATAATCAGATATATAAATATATAATGTATACTATATATATATATATATATATATATATATGGCTTATATGGCTTACAATAAGTGAATACAAATATTCACCAAGCTAGTCTTCAAAGACACCAAAAAATTATAGAAGATAAATAAATTTAATCTTATACACACCAACCACATAAGGTATTTTATCTGATCATAATATACAACAAAATAAAAAAATAGAACAATCATCTTAGGTTCTCTGTACATTGAAAATTTTTAAAATAACTTCAGGGATAAAAAATAAATCATAATAGAAGTATGAAAAAAATTAAATGTCTGATAATATCAAGTACTGATTTGTATTTGAGAAAATGATAACTGCATGATTTCTGATGGAAGAGTTATACTTTAGAGAGCAATCTGACAATACAAAGAAGAGTTAAAATTGCACATATCTTGGATCCAGTTATTCCACTTTTAGTCATCAACCTAGAGAAATATATATCCAAAGAGAAAGAAAAAAGGATGTTGTAGTATTTTATATTAAGAAAATGAAGACAGGGTGGGGGGAAGGACACATATGTAATACCCTTTGTAATACTTATTATAATATTTTTTTTAAAAAATAAAAAAAAATAAAGTCAGAAACAATTAAAAAAAAAAGAAAATGAAGACAATTAAACTTCCTTTAATATAAGAATTTTTTAAAAGAAAATATTTATATAATGAATATAGATACAACTGTTTAGATATACACTGTATAAAAATTAATAAATTTAAAAATAATATTGAACAAAAAATGCAAGTTGCCAATGGATACCTATAATATGTAATATATCGTCACTTTTTAAAAACTTATAGCACACAAAACAACTTTATGTATCACCTGAGGGTGAGAGATATGCAGAAAAATATAAACATATGCAAGAGAGCTATACAACCGGGAATCTTATACACGCCAACCACTAGAGAGGAAAAGGGGAAAGGAAAAGGAGTTGGATACTTAATGTTTTGTTTCTTTAAAAAAAGAGAGACTTGAAGTAATTATGGCAAAATGTTAGCATCCTTAAACCTGTTAGGAGGGGTATACTAGTAAGCATGTCTTTTAAATACTTGTTTTTTGCACTTCTTTGTATGTTTGTGATAGCTCCTAATTTTTTTAAAAAATGCTAAAGATTGTTCTACTGGTAGGGCAGGTAATAGATTAGAGGAGAACCAGAGTGAGTACAAGAATAGTTATCAGGCTACAACTCACAGTATCTCGTATAAAAGGCTAAACGACTGACTGACTGGCCGATGGGCTGACAACTGGCCGGTAGCTATGAGATGTGCTGATCACCAGGGGGCAGACACTCAATGCAGGACCTGCCAAGTGACAGCAACTTTGCAGAGTGCCCTCTTGCACTCCGGGACCCCTTGGGGGATGTCGGACAGCTAGTTTCGGCCTCATCCCTGCTGGCCAGGCTGAGGGACCCCATCTGCCAGGGACCCTGCTCACTTATCAGAAGTCCTTCAAGCCCCAGGTGTGGGCCAGCCAGGGAGGAACCACAGGAGGTTGGCTCCAGGGCGTGTCCGGCCCCTCTCGCTCATTCCCGTCCCTTTGGCCACCTTCAAATTAATTTCCTTTCAATGTGCACCAATCTGTGTACCAGGCCTCTAGTATTTAAATAATTTAAGTGTTTGCTTATATATTTCATTTATGGAAAGCCAAACTACAGTCTTCAACATGATGGAGGACTCACTACAAGCACACTTTCCCAAACTCACCTGCTCGACCTCTCTACTGAGGGCATCTACCTTTTCTTTTAATCTGTTACCCTCTGCCTCAGCAGTGATAAGTTCTAATTTGAGGGTATTGTTATCTGCCTCTGCTTGCCGTGCCTTATTTTCCCAGTTTTCAGCATCTTCATTGGCTTTTCGGAGTTGGTCCATCATTTGTTGGTTCTCAGATTCCTGAAAAGCAAATCTTAGGTAGCAGAATTATGGGTAAAGCCTCCCCTAATTTCTTTCTCTCCTTCTGATTTTCTTACCCTTCTGATTTATTCTTCCCAACATCTCCAGAATAATCTTTCTAAAAGGTAATTCTTCAAATAACTTCTGTTTAAACAAAAGCTTCCTGAAAATGGCGTTCAAACAAGTCCTTCTTACTTCTCTGTTATCACCCACCTATACATGCCACTCTAGTAGCTACAGGACCTACTATTTCCCCAAACACCTTTGCTGATGTTGTCCCCACTGCCTGGGGTGCCATTCTGTTTCCTTTCAGTTTTCATCTCTGGCACCTCTGCACCTAGCACACTGCATGCTGAATAAATGAGTGAATGAAGAATGCACCTGACAATTCTTACTAGGCTATCAGTCGTGCTTTGTGCTGTCTAGGGCTGTGGTCGGCAAACCACGGCTCGAGAGCCACATGTGGCTCTTTGGCCCCTTCACTGTGGCTCTTCCACAAAATACCATGTGTGGGCGCGCACGTACAGTGTGATTGAAACTTCGTGGCCCATGCGCAGAAGTCGGTATTTTGTGGAAGAGCCGGTATTTTGTGGAAGAGCCACACTGAAGGGGCCAAAGAGCTGCATGTGGCTTGCGAGTCGCGGTTTGCCGAGCCGCAGTTTGCTGACCACTGGTCTAGGGCAAGAGTTGCCTGAATTCATCCAATGGTGCTGTGAAATGAAACCCAGGGAAAGAACTCATACTCACATGCTAAAAGCTAAGAGAAACTTGATGTGTGATGTCTGAAAACACAACTCCAGAATCTAAAAGCCCCAATCCTTAATGGTGACATTTCAGGTAACCTGACAGGGTAGGGAGAAAAGGGGAACTGTCTTACACTAATTCAGCGTTAACTATGTTCAATGTTGCTAAGATGTTCATTTATTTATATTCTGCCCTATTCCAGAATAGACTTAAATGGATCATTGTGCTAGATCTGCTGACTGACTTGGGTGTTCTTCCCAATTACAGAGGGGACACTGAGGCTCAGAGAGGTTGAGTATCCTACCTAAGTCCATGCCATTAAGGAGAAGAGGAGTCAGACCTATCTGATTCCAGAACTTCTGTCCATTCATGATATTACATGCTGGCATCTTAAAATCAAGAAGTGTGGGAAATGCCTGCTTTGTCAACGTAAGCTCACTGCTTTATTGCCTGAAAGCAAGGATTGCAATTTAGGAGTCCTTACACTATCTATCAACGTCCTAAACAATCTAATGAGCACCACAAATGCGCTACATATGTTTGTAGACTGATATGAAATAATATGTTAAATAAAATAAGGAAAACAGTTGTTTTGGGGAAGGGTGATTCCTATTAATGGTTTCAGTGGTATTAGGTAACAAACACTACACCTATTATAATCTAACCATACTTTTTAACCAAACAAACTACACTATTTTAGATAGCATTTTACTAAATGAACATATCTAACATCATTCATCAAGGCCTCTGTTTATTCCAGGATTGTCACACATGCACTGAAATTTACTTTAACCATCCATGCACCTGGTTAAATGGTTACTGACAGAGCAGTGCTGAGGAGAGCCATCTGCCTTCTGATCCTAAGAAACAGATAGCCTCACAATAGCGTGATCAATTCTGATCTGCTACACAACGTGGAGCTTCTTTTGTCCAAGTTTGTACTTAGCAGCTCTACCATTTTCAAATATGAATGAAAGTTGAAGCTGGGCCCCTGTCCTTTACCCAGTTAGGAGGATTCTACATATCTAGAATGGCTGAGTAGCAAGCTAAAAGGGGGCACATTCTTGAGTTACCTTTCTGAACATTGGTGATGTTCTAAATATATAGTTAACCCAACAATGAGTACACTAAAATATGCTATGCATTAAAAGAAGACTTGATTCAGCTCTCCCCATGAGTGTAACTGATCAGGAACTTTATTGAAAACTCAGTTATCATGAGAAAGGAGGGAAAAATGTATATACGTACTTCAGACTTTAATATATTCTTCAGCTTGTTAACCTCCAAATTAGTATCTTGGACCTTCTGTTTTATATCATTAAGTTCATTATGAGTATCTTTCAATTGTTTAGACAGGGCCTATGAGAAAAAGATAGCTAAATTTGACTAAAAAAATAAAAAATGAAAAATGCTATATTTCTAAATCACCATAAGTTTTAAAATAATTATTACAGTTAATATGCCTAATATATAAAGCTCATATAAAAACAGGGAGAAAATGTGAGTCCAAACTGTAAACAGGCAAAGAACCCAAACAGATAATTCATAAAAAGGAAGCACAAGTGGATGATAATACTTTAAAAAGTTAAAAATTTACTAGTAATCAAATAAATGCTAATTAATACAATAAAATATTATTTGCCTATAAATTAGCATGGATTTGAAGCTATTCTGTTATGGCAAAGAATGGGCATTTCCACGTATCATTGGAGTAAATGTAAATTTGCAATAAGCAAATCGGTGGTCTGCTATCTGGTGATGTATCAAATATGTTGTTTTTTGTTGAAGATGGGAGATGTATATGTATGTATTCATTATTTGAAAATGTCCACCTAATTTTAAAAAACTTCATAATCTGTGATTCAATATGAAATTAAATCTAGCAAAATGTAATGAAAGGAATGTTCATTAAGGCATTATTCGTTATAGCAACAATATTTTATTCACATTAAGTGAATAATGCAGCAAATAATAGTATCTAGATATCACATAGATATTATGCCTCCATAAGAAATGCTTGAAGTAACTTTTAATAACAGAGGAAAATGTCACCAATAGTTAGTGAAAAAAATCAGAATGAAATACTAAAAATACCTCATCCCAATTTGTTAAAAATTGTGGTACTCAGGGTGAAATTTTTTTAAGGTTTCTGTTTTCCACATCTTCTGTGATAAGGGTTCTTAATCTGTGGTCCACAGAGGAATCCATCTTTTACCCTTGGGCCCATGACCCAAACGAAGGAAAAAACTATCTTGAACATATGGAAATTGTTGTGATGCCAATTTTCTTCTGATTATAAAAAATGTTTATAAAATTTTAACAAAGCAGGTAAATGCTTATAATGTCCCTACAAAATATTTATTAAGTGATTATGCTGGACACTCGGATAAGTGCTTTCTAGGCATATTCTCACTCTCTGTGTTTACAGATGATGAACTGAGATTCAGAAAAGTTAAGTGATATTATCACACAGCCAGGCATGGGGATTCAAACTCATGTGAGTCCTAAACACTCCACTCTACTGCCCCCTCATGTAGAAAAACCATGGTGTAAAGGGGCATGTGGTTTTATTCCTACACATAAAAAGTTCATGTAAAATAATACATATTTTAAAAATACACTGAAAATCAGTACAAAATGAGTTTTTAACCTAGTTTTTCATAAATATAGGTCATATTTTCCTTTAGCCTATTTTCTCTAGCTTTAGAGTACACAAAATTATAAATTCACATACAGTGGGGCCTTGACTTACGAGTGTCCCGACTAACGAGTTTTTTGAGATACCAGCTGTCTCTCGGCCGATTTTTTGCATTGAGTTGATAGAGTAATTTGAGTTAACGAGCTCCTTAACAAGCTCGGTCTCTGAACGAATTAAACTCGTAAGTCAAGGCCCCACTGTATTAGTTTTCATTGTTATTCATTAACTTTTAAAAATAAAGTTTATTCTGGAATAGTTTTAAATATATAGAAAAGTTGTGAAAATAGTAAAGAGAGTGCACATATACCCTATATTCAGTTTCCTCTTTCATTAACATCATACATAAGTATGGTACACTTATCACATACAATTAATGAACCAATATCAACAAATAATTAACTGAAGTACGTATTTTATTCAGATTTCTTGCACTTCTTTATTTACTGCTTTTTTTTAGAGAGAGAGAGAAAAGGGAGAGGCGGGGGTGGGGAATATCAATTTGTTGTTTCACTTATTTTAGCATTCATTGGTTGATTCTTGTATGTGCCCTACCAGAGAACAAACCTGCAACCTTGATTATCTGGATGACACTCTAACCAACTGAACTACCCAGCCAGGGCTCAGACTTCTTTCATTTTTATGTGCCGTCCCTTTTTTGTTCCAGGATTTCATTATTCATTAACTTTTGAAAACAGTATTTTAACATATCAGGCAATTTTTGTAATTAACAAAATGTATCTTTATACCTATTTATATAAATTTAAAATGTTTAACAGTCAAAATACAGACTTTTATGATACAAGTAAACATTGAGAGTGACAGTACATGGGGGATATCATTTGGACTGAAGAATTTTCAGGGGGGAGGAAATCTTCCAAATAGAATGTTTTTAATGGTCAAATTAAAATAATGGTATTGGAAATGAGAAATGTGGATAAAGTATATTGGCATAGAGAGGAAGTAATTATAAAAGAAATTTTCCTGAAAAGAATTAGTACTAAAGAGAACCAAAAAATGTGGCATAGTTCATACACTCATACTTAGGATAATAGTCCCTGAAGTAAATCTACCATTTTCTTAAAAGTTTCTGAAGCTTTTTATCTTCATTAGTTGAGTACTTCTAAAGTTGAATATACATCTACTAGGGGCCCAATGCACGAAAATTCGTGCGAGTAGACCTTCCTTCCCCTGGCTGCTGACACCAGCTTCCGTCCGGCACCCGGGACCCAGGCTGCCAGCACCAGCTTCCCTCCAGTATCTGGGACCCAGGCTGCTTTCCACCTCTGGCCACCGGCAGGCACCCGAGACCCAGGGTGGCTTCCCTCTGGCCCCGGCTTTGTCAGGAAAAACATCCGGAATGACGTCCAAAGACGTCTGGTCTAATTAGCATATTGCCCTTTTATTATTATAGATTATATTCCCTGTTCCCTCTTTCCGTAATATTTAACATTTTTTGTCTGAGAGTTTCATTTAGAAATTATGTGGCATATTGTGTAACAGAGGTAAAAAATAGTTGCTTCAAGAGCCTGAGCTTTTCTACAAAATGAAAAGAGAACACCGCCTCAGAGGAAATACATATTTTCTTGGAGAAAAAGAGAGTAGGACAAATATACCTGGTTCTCTTGTTTAGCTTTAGAAAACTGTTCTTGGAGATTGTCATTCTCATGAGCCAAGATATCTCTTTCCCTGGCGATTTGAGCCAGTTCATCAGTTGTTTCATCCAACTGCCGGCGCATCCTGGAAATGTCTTGTTCACACATAATTAGCGCTTCAGTAGACTGTCTATTGCACAAATCAAATAGAACGTCAGAAGAGACATTTTACCGAAACAGAATAACAAATTCTCACATGATGGAATATGGACAGTTAGCATAAAAACATTTGAAGAAGTTTTAAACACATTTAAATTTATATGAATAAATATTGTAAAATAGTGCATTCGAGTTTCTCTTTGTTGCGAACATTTCACTATGGAAAAAAGATGCTGAATGTACAAAATAGTCAATGATTAGCTAAGTACTTCAAAACTTCTGCCATTCAAATATGGCTTAGTCTCCTTTGCAGGTTCCTTTTCCTCTGCCCTCTTAAAACCTAAGGGTTCTGAGGGCTCAACTCTTGCTCTCCTGTTTCTTCTTACTCTCTGCCTTCCCTCAGACAAATACCATTCATATCCATGGCTCCCAACCCCATCTATACCCTGAAGACTCTGAAATCATTACCTCTAGCCTTGGCCTCCTCCTTACACTCCAGACTCTTATATTTAACTGCTTATGAGACATATATGCAAGGTCTCAAAGGCTCTTCCCATCCAGAGGAAAACCATCGCTTTCCATATTTTCTACACGTCCAGTACTCATCTCTCAAAACCTGGCATTTTCCTAGATTTTCTTCCTCATAAGCACCTCACCCCTGACCACACTCCCCAACCCCAATCTATCATCATTCTTCAATGTGGGTAATCTTTCTAACACAAAATTCTCCTCAAAATTCCTTAATGATTTCTTATTTCCCAAAGGATAAAACCAAGACTCATTTGTCTATAACACAGGCCTCTGTGTTTAGCCTTTCCTCCCTTCACACCTCCTCTCTCACTTTGGGTTCCAACACTCACCTACTTGCATTCACGAGGCTCTTGAACATTACCTGTGGTCTTGTGGTTCTCTGCTGTTTTTCCTTCCCTTTCCTTGGCAGATGCCATATCCTCTCTTACTTCCCTACACAGACTTAGGCCTCCTTCCAACATTAGAAAGTTACCCCCTCTCTGTAACACTAAGCCCCTGTTTACTATCTTTGTACCTAACATAGTACTTTGCCCCTAATAAATATGTACTCAAATTCTTGTTGGACGAGTGGTTTACCTTGATGCCTGTTCCATCTCAGCAATGATATTCTTCATGCCTGAAATGGTCTTTTCCTTGAAAAGTAATATAAGTATGACATAAAAATTATCTTAAACTGTTATTTCTGTTAAAACTGAATGAACAAAAATCAATTTCCCCACCCCTTTCCAGTTACATTTGGGTTTAAACATTTATGCTCTATTCATCTTTCCTACACTTTAAAACTAAAGCCTAGTATATCAATGTCAATATTTGTACTGGACAAAAACAATTGATTATGCTCATTAGAGTGAAGACTACACTTGGGTGTATGG
This sequence comes from Myotis lucifugus, assembly GCF_000147115.1. Lineage (NCBI taxonomy): Eukaryota > Metazoa > Chordata > Mammalia > Chiroptera > Vespertilionidae > Myotis > Myotis lucifugus. The sequence continues at coordinate 1,172,206 of NW_005871258.1, forward strand.
ATATGAGATCAGTGTGTCAAATGCTCTGTTAGGCTTTGTGCAATCCCCCAGCAACACCAGAGCCTCCAGAGCACTGTTACCTGGAGGCAAACCAGTGGTTTGCATTAGGGTGTTCTCCATGGGGAGTAGTCTGATTCACCTCTCTTCACGTTATGAAACCCAGGAAAGTGAATATTAAAAATAACTTTAGCTCTAGCTGATTTGGCTCAGTGGATAGAGCGTTGGCCTGCAGACTGAAGGGTCCTGGGTTCCATTCAGGTCAAGGGCACCTGCCCAGGTTGTGGGCTCTATCCCCAATGGGGGGAGTGCAGGAGGCAGCCGATCAATTATTCTCTCTCATCATTGATATTTCTATCTCTCTCTCCCTCTCCCTTCCCTTCTGAAATCAATAAAAATATTAAAAAATAACTTTAATTACATGTATTATTTATATTAGTCATCAATAGCATCTTCCAAAGCTGCTAAAATGAGTTACTTATAAAAGTATATATTTATTTAGGTGTCAGTTAAATAAGGAGGTAAATATTAGACCTAGAGCAAAAAATGAATAAAATAAACTATTGATATTCTCCCTTTTCAAGGGTGTGGTGAGGGAGATTAATGAGTCATTCAAGGCTGAAATAGGTGTGCTTATCTTCACGCCATCAATACTATTCCCACACTTCCTCCTTTGAAAGTTCTTGTTGATGGTGAACTAGTTAAAGATTCTATTCACAGATACTTTGGCTAACATTAGCCTTGTTCTTTCACTAAATAACTAGATTTCACTTTGCTCTTTGAAGTTTGAAATCTTAATTAACAAAGGCAACAAGATGAAAACCTAAACCTATATTTCCAACCAGTTCTATTTCTGTTCATCAGGACGGTTTAGTCGTGTGTGCATGTACATGTGCATGTGTCATCTCCCTTTATTCATGTATCCCTCTCCAGAATGTTTCTTTTAAAATAAGAATTTAATTGTAATGCTTTGTTTACATTCTTTCATTGATTCACTGTACCAATGATGATATTCTATACTCAGCATTACATATTTAAATTTGTTGCTTACCTATCCCATCTCATTTTTTGCCACCTACTCCTACCCCATACTTACCTCTTTGCAATCTATGCTCTGGACATTATAAACTATTGAGAAACCCTGTGACATTCTCTGATGAAAGCCACTGGGCTCTCATAAGTTGCTCTACCTGTCTGGATCCCCTTTCTCTAAAAGGTATTCTGCCTGTCTGAACACCTTTCCTCTCACTGTAGCCTTTCTCTAAGTCTTTTCCTGGCTAATTCCTTGTCAATTTTCAGGGCAGTCCAGGCATTATCATCTTCTCGAAAGCTTTCTAGATCTTCTCCTCTCCTAATCCAATCCGCAGGTTAAATCAACTGTCCTTCTGCCAGACTTGAACCACACATTGTGTATACACTCAGCACATTCTATCATAAAAGTACCTTTTTTATGTTTTTCCCAATTATGCTACAGGCTTTGGAAGGCATGTCCACTCCTCCTCAATTTCTAACATAATATACCTGGTACATGTCAATAAATGTTTGTTTTATGGGTGGATAGATGAACGAATTAGTTCCCTTAGAGAGGGGCAAGGTCTTATTCCAATGATGCTGCTTTGCTTATGACATCTGTGGAAAAAAAATTTGGAATTGCCTTCAGAACCACTTTATAAGCAAGAAAAGGGTATGAATATTTCCCTGCCATTTTGGCAACAGCTTTTAAGTTGTTGTTTGAACAGTAAAAAATGAGGGAGGGAGATTATCACCCAGTTTTATTTACCAACTCCATATGGTCTAGTCTCAATGGCTAAGCATGATGTAAAAACCTGCATCTAGCTCTGAACACATTTACAAAGGCAGTTTTAATGGAATAAACATATTGCCTCCCACAGTGGCTCCCTGGAAATATAAGTTTTGGTGTGCTTTTAAAAAGAAATCAATCTCACTGCTTTCTTTTTAATTTGAATATTTGATATTTGAATTAGTTCTTGTCAGCGCATGTTAACCACACATTGATGAGAGAAAGAACACATTTTTAAGACTATTCTAAAATATTTCGAAATCACATTTTAAAGTTTCAGCTCTCTAGAAAAATTTTGAGAGAACCTATTATTTTATTCAGATTCCAGTGCAAACACGTCTTTTAAACCACAGTTCTCAGAACATACTTTCATGGCCAAACTCTCTCCCAGGGATGCAATGTTCTCAGACTTTTTATCCAGGCATGCTTGCAGGCACTCCTTTTCTTTAGCCAGGTCGTTGAGGGTTGCGCCAAGAATGCTGATTTCTTCTCGCTGGGCAATACTCTGCCTTGTAAAATTATCTAAATATGTAATCATAAAGGCATTTTTAATCAAGATAATTTTTTTCAGTTCAAGTGCATTGAAATACTTTTCAAAGTAATTTTTCCTATATTACATTCAATGCCTAAAAATAAGTATAGTATCCCAAATAAAAACATGGCTTTTGTTGTGATTAAAACCTAAGATAAATCTTGAAATTCTAAATGACTCACAAATGTAAAAGCACAATTAACACATTTGAATAAGAATACCAAAGGAAAGCTCTAAATTACAAGTTCTCAAAGTAGATTTACATGCCTGGTGGGGTGGGGGGCAGATTGTAGGTGGATGAAGTTGGGTGGAATACTGAAACCAGCATACCCCTCCCCCCCAATTTCCCCCCTCTCTCTGAACTAGAATCATTGTTGTATATAAGTTGGTAACAGATCTTTTTTTTTTTAAATATATTTTATTGATTTTTTACAGAGAGGAAGGGAGAGAGATAGTTAGAAACATCGATGAGAGAGAAACATCGATCAGCTGCCTCCTGCACATCTCCTACAGGGGATGTGCCCGCAACCCAGGTACATGCCCTTGACCGGAATCGAACCTGGGACCCTTCAGTCCGCAGGCTGACGCTCTATCCACTGAGCCAAACCGGTTTTGGCGAGTTGGTAACAGATCTTAATAAAATATTCAATTAAGTCATGTTCAGAGTCAAATGTCTTCTACTCTGAGCTCTCTAAATTTTTCCTAAAAATTCCTGGAAAAAAAATCATCCCAGGACGTCTGATTTGATTGTGGAAACACTGACAAGCCAATGTCAATGCTGAAGGCCTAAATGACTGCTATGCAATTGGTTCTCAAACTGTGGTTTCCCACCCAGCACCATCAGCATCACCTGGGAACCCCAGTCCTACTGAATTAGAAATTCTGACTGGGCAGAGCAATTATGTCTTAACAAGCACCCTCCCATGTGACTCTAATGCACAACAGCTTGAGACCCACCTGAGCAAACTGGAAAAGACACAAGAGCCCTGGCCATCTGCTACTCCAGGGGGCCCAGTGGTCTGCGCTAGCCCTCCAGGGGATTCTGAGCACACCCAAGTCTGAGAACCTCTGGTCTAGAGCTCTACTAGGGAAGCTCTGCTAGACTGGACCTCTAGGTTACTCCCTGCCAACGACCATCCAGGGCAGCATAAGAGAGGCACTATCCCATGCCAAGAGGATGATCTAAAGTACCTGAGAATAGATCAATTCCCTTTTCCAGGCTACTATCTTTCAGGCAAACACATGTTTTGGGTGTTCTGATAGATGAGTCCATTCCCATTGGCATACAATAACGAAATGAAAGCTCTGAGACAGCTCTAGGAGTTCCTACTTTAAAAATAATCCTCCACCTCACATCCCACTCAAGCTACCGCCCCATTTTTCTGCTACACTTGGTAGCCAAACTTCTTAACAGACTTCTATTCTCTCCTGTCTCTACTCCCACCTACAGTCTGACCCCCACCCCACCAGGCATGTAAATCTACTTTGAGAACTTGTAATTTAGAGCTTTCCTTTGGTATTCTTATTCAAATGTGTTAATTGTGCTTTTACATTTGTGAGTCATTTAGAATTTCAAGATTTATCTTAGGTTTTAATCACAACAAAAGCCATGTTTTTATTTGGGATACTATACTTATTTTTAGGCATTGAATGTAATATAGGAAAAATTACTTTGAAAAGTATTTCAATGCACTTGAACTGGAAAAAATTATCTTGATTAAAAATGCTTTATGATTGCATATTCAGATAATTTTACAGTTATTCCTCCGCCTATCCCATCTTCCACATCCAACACTCTATCCAAACTTCATCAGTGTTCCCAACACCTTCAAAGTACCAAATCCAATCAACATTTCTTCATCCCCATCTTAGTATCTGATAGTTGATACTACCCTCCTTAAAACATTTTGCTTGCTTGCCTCCTCAAAAACTAAACAAAACAAAAAACACTCACTTATGGATTTTCTTCCTAATTCTTTGGCTTCTTAGTCCTGGATCCTTTTCTCCTCATTCTTGGTTTTAATATCATTTATTTGCTGATGTGTTCCAAATGTAAATCTTTAGCTTAGGTTTTACTTCGGAGATAAAAACTTATCTATTTAACTGCTTACCTTACATTTTTACTTGGACTTACAATATTCAAAATGAGTTCTTTAATATCCCCTTTAATATTTATCTTTTAATATTTCCAATCTCAATAAAAAGCACCTCCACTCACCTAATTGTTTATGCCTGATTTGAACTACATTACAGCTAATGTTAACAATATTCCATTTTAAAATGGGCTCTGCTCTAGTCCTAATCAAAATTTTACTTTACAGTTTTAAAAATGAGTAAATTATGACCATATTTTCATAGAGATCACTGGCAAGTAACATAAATAGGAGAATTTATAACAATAATTTTCTCTATAAATCCAAGAAATATCATAGATATAGCCAAATACATGAACAGTTTCTAACAAAAGTAATATATATGTGAACTCTGTTTCATTACAGTAGCTTAATATCACATAAAAACTTGTAATTTTAAAAGTGACCATAAGAAATTATGAAGTATTGCTGCTTTGTTTAGCTTTTTCTTCACTGAAAAATTTGAAGTCATGTCTAAGTATTTATGGTCCTAAATATAAATAAAAAGTTTACTATCAATGAAAAACATATTTTTTCATGATTTATTCATATATTTTTAATTTAGGGGCCTATCTCCAAGTTTATCTATATTATAACTGAAAGAAGAAAACTTTTTTCTACCAGACCTAATGAAAATTTAATATTAGGGGGAAAAACTCACCAATTTTTTCATCCAAGCACATAATTTTCTCCTGAGTAAGCTGAAGCTCATATTTTTTCTTAGCAAGGTGTCGCTGAGTATCAGTAAGGTCTTTTTCTGTATTTTCATATAAAACTCTGTAAACATTTTAATAATAAAAACTAATTCTGAAATTTTTATGTTTTAATCAATCTCTTAGTGTATTTAAATCTAAAAATTTTTAAGAACACTAATAAACTTTTTCTTTTTAGTATCTTCCTAAAGCCACATTATAGGAAGTTTAAAGAATAAAGGGTAAAAAGGGACCCTCAATCCACCACTCCAACATAAGCTACGATTAGCATTTTGGTGTTCATTATTCAGCGTTTTTCCATATTTTTCATATCCAGTGTTATAATATTTTAAAGTTATCATACTATAAATTCAAAAAATTTAATCTGATTTTTTCACTTACATGTAATCTTTAATAACTTTCAATCTATAACACAGTCCTCCAAATCATCATTTTCTGCCTAAAAACTATTATATGAGCAATAGCCATTTACTTTTAAGTAAATATAAACATTTACTTCAGTATTTTCCTACTACTAGGCATTTAGATTCATTTCAGTTTTTCACTATTATAAGTAAATCTATATTGAACAGCATTTCATTCATTCCGCATTTATTAAGTGGCTAATATATATCAGGAAGTAGATGTTGAGGAACCTATAGTGAACTTGGTGGACATCAGTCTTGCCTTCATTGAATTCAGTCAATAAAGAAGTAAACAGAATATATAATTTATGGCATTATGGAGACTAGATAATCTGAAAGTCTTCTAATATAAAGAAGCATCCTTTTAAATGTGTGGCTAAACTTGTAAGAATTTGTAAGGGAAGCCCCCTGGAGCCAAATTAGAGCCATAAGACTATGAACTGATGTTATGCTAGATATGATTGGGGTTTGCCTGTCCCAGTGAGGAGGAATATAGGGGGCAACCTGCGGGGGAGGGGTAGCAATCTGAATCTGTGCCATTGACCAATGTCTAGTGCACATTCTTCTTAGCCTATAATTAAGTCACTGCCCCTTCCTTAGGCGATAATCTGTTTTCCTAAATACTCTCAGTTTACAAGGTCTACAACCAAGAATTTAACAGCTTAGCAGAGGGGAGGTGACTAGCACCACCTAGGCCAGGCCTTTAGCCTTAATCTTACTTCCCCATTCTAATCTAGGCAGGACTGCAAAAGCCGGGAAGTAAGGAAACAAAGAATTTAGAAATATATTTAAGGAATAATCTCATTGTATAAGTTGTTTAGGCTTTGGATCTTCGAATCCCCTGAGCCAGCAGCACTGCTTTAAATAAAGGGGTTTTTCCTGAATCTCCGAGCACTCATTGTGTATTTCCCAGTTGCCTGGTAAATTCTGCAACATCAGTAGTCTAGGGTCTTGTGTTTTAACTCAGAAACAAAAGATGAGACCATAGAGATGCCTGCAACACAAGAATTAGAACTAAGGCCCTCCCACTGAGGACATAAGTGATAAGGTCAGACTAGACAAAATCAGCTTGTCAACCAACCACTGCTATGCTTAGGGTAATAATAACAACTAAAAGTGTTCCTTGGGAATTCTTAATCTCAAGATAAAACATCAAAATAAAATCTGGTTCTAGGATGGTCATATATATAATCTAGAGCACTTGACAGAAATAAACACAAAACTTCACTTTACCCTTAATCCAGGCTAAGAACTAAACCTCAGATAAATGCGTGTTGAAAGTCAGCTGACAATTCAAATTTTAAAAACACTTTAAGTATTAGCCCAAACTTAGTGAGAGTCAAACTAAATTAGATCCCCCAGGATTTCAGATTGTAGTGTTTTCAAATAGAAAGTTAAGAATACTTGTGTTGCCCTGGCCCATGTTGTCCCATGGACTGAACGGCTGTGGGTTCAATTTCTGGTCCAAGCATATAATTATTTTATGTGCTTACATAGGTTGAGGGTTTGATCCCAGTTAGGGCGCATACAGGATGGCAAGCAATCGATGTTTCTCTCTGACATCAATGTTTCTCTCTCACATTAATGTCTCTCTCTCTCCCCACTTCTCTCTCTCAAGCTCCCTCTCCCTCCCCTTCTCTAAAAATCAATGAATATGTCCTCAGGTAAGGATAAAAAAAAATAGTTATGTTTAAATACTGAGACATAAAATAAGTAATAGAATACATCATAAAAAGGAAAAAGAACCAAAAGATTTTAAAGAGAACTTCAAAAATTAAACTAAAGTAACTGAAACAATGAAAAAACACATAAACAGACAAGTTTAAGAACACAACAGACACAATGGGAGAGACAATTAGTAAGTGGAAAAAAAAACAGATCAGTGGAAATTATCTATGATAGAGCATAGGAAATAAATAAAAGAGAGGGGTTCAATGCCATTAAAAAACAGAATGAGAAGGTTCAATATTCACCCAATCAAAATACCAGAAGGAAAGAATAAACACAATAGTCCAGTGGTTCTCAACCTGTGGGTCGCGACCCCTTTGGCGGTCGAATGGCCCTTTCACAGGGGTTGCCTAAGACCATCCTGCATATCAGATATTTACATTATGATTCATAACAGTAGCAACATTACAGTTACGAAGTAGCAATGAAAATAATTTTATGGTTGGGTCACAACATGAGGAACTGTATTTAAAGGGCCAGAAGGTTGAGAACCACTGCAAGAGTCAAAGAAATAACAGCTAACATAATATACAAAATCGTAGACTAAAGAATCATCAATGAAAAACTTGAACACTAATATTAAGGGAATTGGGAGAACCAAGATGGTGGTGTAGATAAATACCATTACTCGCTGCCTTTCACAACCACATCAAAATTACAACTAAAATACAGAATGAGCATCATTCAGAACCACCTGAAATCTGGCTGAATGGAAGTCCAACTAGAGAAGTAAAGAAGAAAGCACACTGAGACTGATAGGAGGGGCGGATGAGTGAGCAGGCTGGTCTGACACTGATGTGTGGTGTTTGTTTCTTCTCACTGGGAGGGATATCACAGCTGCAGAGGCCTCCCATGAGGAGCAAGGGGTATGAGTCCCACTCCAGACCCCCCAGCTTAGGGTTCCAGAGCAAGGAAGAGAAGTGCCCATAACTTCAGGCTATAAAAACTAGTGGAGATTGTGGCTCAGTGACATGGAAGCTGCTGGAGACCCAGGTAGTCCCTCTTAAAGCAGTGGTTCTCAACCTTGGCTGCACATTAGAATCACCTGGGAATCTTTTTAAAATCCTGATTTCTGGGCCTCATCCTCCAGAAATTCTGTTTCTTTGTTATGGGGTGAGGCCACAACATTAGTAACAAAGAAACAGAATTTCCGGAGGATGAGGCCCAGAAATCAGGATTTTAAAAAGATTCCCAGGTGATTCTAATGTGCAGCCAAGGTTGAGAACCACTGTCTTGAAGGGTCGGTGTACAAGCTTACTCAGACTCCCTCCCTTACTCTGAGGTCCAGCACTAGGGCAGCAGCTTGGGGCGGGGGTAGAGGGGTATGTCCAGGGACATATGGGAAGGAACTGGATTGTCTGGCATTGGAACAAGAACTGGGGGGCAGCTTTTTCCAAGACAGGGGAGCTCATAGGGGCCATTGTTCCTATGCTGAGACCTCCCTCATCACAGAGCTTACTGGCAGCCATATCTGAGTTTCCATAAACCTGGCTCATGCTGTATGCTCCATCATGGTGATTCCAAGACCCTACCCCATCCAATTTGCAGCCCCACCCACACTTTCCCAAATGAATGACCTGTCCTGGCTCAGGCTTCAGATTTTTCAAAAATCTCTCAAAACAAGCAGCAGCTGGCATCAGCATGCCCCATATCCTATATAATAGAAGTATTAATATGCAAGTCGACCAAATGTCTGAACGACTGGTCGGCGGGGCAGAGCCAGAGAGGAGGCAGCACTAGGACAGCCAAGGTGTGTGCCAGCAGGCAGAGGGAGGGGACAGTGATTAGGGGCAGTGGCAACCAGCTACAGCGGAGGGGTAATCAAGGGGGCGGGTCCGGCTGCTCGCTTGGCAGGCGCTGTCCCCTGATCAGCCCACCGGGTCGCCTCCTGCAGAGGGAGGCAGCTGTTAGTCAGACATCCCCTGAGGGCTCCTGAACTGTGAGAGGATGCAGGCCAGGCTGAGGGACAACCCCCCACCCCCCAAGTGCACGAATTTTTATGCACCAGGTCTCTAGTCTATCAATAATAGGCCCAAGACAGCTTGGCTTTGCCTGGGCACTTCCAAGTCAAACACAAGTAGCAGCCATTTGAGATTGCTCTGCAGTTTGTGCTGGGTGCTCCCAGGCAGTGGCTGACTTTGCACCTCCTGGGAGGCCCCATAGCCAGTGCACCCAGTGGGCAGCTTCAGACCATACAATCCTCACTTCAGGTTTTATAGCCTGAAGTTACTGGGACTTCTCTTTCTGGCATTGGAAACCTAGGTTGAGGGGTATGGTGTGGTGCTGGGACCCCTTGCTCCTCACAGGAGGCATCCACAGCTGTGATATTCCTTCTAATTAAAAACATGCCACACATGGCTGTCGGACCAACCCGTTCTGTGCCTCTGCCACTCCTACCAGTCTCAGTGTGCTTTCTTCTTTAATTCTCTAGTTGTAGAACTTACATTCAACCAGATTTCAGGTAATTTTTTTTTTTTTTTTTTTTTTTTTTTTTTTTTTTTACAGAGAGGAAGGGAGAGGGATAGAGTTAGAAACATGGATGAGAGAGAAACATTGATCAGCTGCCTCCTGCACACCCTCTATTGGGGATGTGCCCGCAACCAAGGTACATGCCCTTGGCCGGAATTGAACCTGGGACCCCTCAGTCCACAGGCCGACGCTCTATCCACTGAGTCAAACTGGTTAGGGCAGATTTCAGGTAATTTTGAATGATGGTTGTTCTGTATTTTAGTTGTAATTTTGATGTGCCTGTGGGAGGCAGCAAGTATCACATTTACCTACACTGCCATCTTGGTTAAAAAAATAAATAAAAAAATATATTTTAAGTAACAGTCTTTTATTCAATGTGTTTTCTACGAGTATTTTCTCCCAGTCTGTGGCTTGTCTTCTCATTTTCATTTGCAGAGAAAAACAAAACAAAACATTAATTGTAATGAAGTACAGTTTATTTTTTTCATGGATTGTGCCTTTAGTATTGTATTGAGTCATCACTATGCCCAATCTCATCTCCTATATTATCTTCAATAAATTTTAAAGTTTTGCATTTCCTTTAGGTCTATGGTGCATTTTGAGTTCATTTGAAGGGTATGATAACTGTGTCTAAGAGTTATTATTTTTGCACATGGATATCTAGTTGTTCATCATGACAATACTGAGTTTTCCTATTATGAAATATCTATAATTTTATTTAGTTCCTTGATTTTATCCACAAGAGTTTTATAGTTTTACACAGATTTTACACATAGTTTGTTAGATTTATACTTAATTATTTATTTGGGAGGTGCTAATATAAATGATATTATCTTAAATTTCAAATTCCAGTTCTTCAATGCTGGTATTGGAAAGCAATTGACCTTGTATATTAACCTTACAACCTTGTTATTACTGCTTATTAGCTCCAGATTTTTTTCCTTCTTTTTTTTCTCCCTTAAATATACTTTATTGATTTTTCCACAGAGAGGAAGGGAGAGGGACAGAGTGCCAGAAACATCAATGAAAGAGAAACATCAATCAGCTGCCTCCTGCACACTCCCCACTGGGGATGTGCCCGCAACCAAGGTACATGCCCTTGACCGGAATCGACCCCGGGAACCCTGAGTCCGCAGGCCGACGCTCCATCCACTGAGCCAAACCAGTTAGGGCTAGCTCCAGATTTTTGTGGTAAATTCTTTTGGACTTTTTACATAAAACTAGAGGCCCAGTGCATGAAATTTGTGCATGGGGGTGTGTGTGAGTCCCTCAGCCCAGCCTGCACCCTCTCCAATCTGGCACCCCTCAAGAGATGTCCGACTGCCTGTTTAGGCCCGATCCCACCTAAATGGGCAGTTGGACATCCCTCTCAGAATCCAGGACTGCTGGCTCCAAAACGCTTGCCTGCCTGCCTGCCTGATCACCCCCTAACCACTCCCTTACAAGCCTGTTCGATGCCTAACTGCTCCCCTGCTGGTCTGGTCACCCCCAACTGCCCTTCCCTGCTGGCCCAGTCACCCCTAACTGCTCTCCCTTGCCAGCCTGGTCACCCGTAACTGCCCTCCCCTGCCGGCCTGGTTGCCCCCAACTGCCTTCTCCTGTAGGCCTGGTCCCCCCCATCTGCCCTCCCCTGCAGACCTGGTTCCCCCCTACTGCCCTCCCCTGCTGGCCTGGTCCCCCCCAACTGCTCTCCCTGCAGGCCTGATTGCTCACAACTGCCCTCCCCTGCTGGCCATTTTGTGGCAGCCATCTGGTGTCCACATGAGGGCGGCCATGTTGTGTGTTGGAGTGATGGTCAATTTGCATATCACCTCTTTATTAGATAGGCTATCATGTTACCTGGAATAGATTTTAATATTGAAATCTTTTTTAGGCTCAAACACCCAAACTCAAATTAAACCTGTCTGGGAATCACTGAACACACAAACCCAAACTAACTTTTTATTAACAGACTAGAGGCCCAGTACACAAAATTCGTGCATGGGGGGTGGAGGGGCAGGGCCCCCCTCAGCCCAGCCTGCACCCTCTCCAATCCAGGACCCCTCGGACATCCCTCTCACAATCTGGGACCGCTGGCTCCTAACTGCTCACCTGCCTGCCTGCCTGCCTGCCTGATTGCTCACTAACTGCCCCCCCTCCCCCCCGCTGGCCTGGTCGCCCCCAACTGCCCCCCGCCACTGGCCTGGTTGCCTCCAACTGCCCTCCTTGCCAGCCTGGTCACCCCATGCAGCCTACTATTCAGTCATTTGGTTGTCCCTCACTAACCCCACTGCCAGCTTGGTCACCCCATGCACCTGCTGTTCAGTCATTTGGTCATCCCTCATTAACTCCCCTGCCTGCCTGGTTGCCCCAGGCAGCCTGCTTTTCAGTCGTTTGGTTGTCCCTCGCTAACCCCCCTGCGAGCCTGGTTGCCCCACACAGCCTGCTGTTCGGTCGTTACTGTTACTGTGATGTTGTCCCAGACAATTTGCATATTCCTCTATTATTAGTATAGATAGCTCTGTCAGTCATTCAACTGTATGGAGAATTCTTACTTCTTGGACCTTGAGATGTTTGATGTACAGGTGCAGAAACACGAACTTCTTTTGTTTTTGTTTATAATCTGCTTCTAGGAAGTATTCTGAAAACATGCCAGCTTTTCACAAGTGTTAATGTATCTGACATGGAAACCCAAACAGAAAAATTCTGCTACTAAAATACTATACTTATTTAGAAAGTTAATTTAAGCAGTATAGAAACACAAATACAGGCTAGTCCTCGGATTATGTTGGACTTGATGTATGTCGTTTTGTGGTTATGTTGCAATCTACCATTTACAGTATTTATTTAAAAAAGTTCTGTCATTTCGGTGTATGTACATATGTGCTTTAAGTTTTTCATTTATTTACCACAAATAAAGGTCAGGAATTGTTATCTTTCTTTTAAATTTTTTTTTTTACTGTTTCACTTAATTACTGCTGTGTATGTGTTCCATGTGAGTGACGTAGGTGCTTATGTAGGTGGGTTCCGACTTACGGCGAAAATCGCGTTACAGGAACAGATCTACGATGTAACCCAAGGACCTACTGTAATGAATATTGCCTTTGAAACCCTGGGGATTTTGTTATCAGCAGTGAAACCCAAACAGCAATGGATGCACCTCATTTTGGCTGATTTGGCCTAGAAAATGTACTCAATTTAGAGATATTGAAATCTAGACATGTTTTGAACTGTTCTCAGGACTCAACTTTTAATAAGTAGAGTATACAAATAGAATAAAACTAGTCATTTTCTCATCAATTGACAATGGAGAACAGTATTTTAACTATATTGAATGTAGTTGGATTTTACAGCTCCTAAGTAGGTTCTTTGTAATTCTTTGTCTTTTGTATAAGTAAATAGGAAACGTATGATAAATGTGAGTGCATTATAAAATATAAGCTATTGATATTTGAAAAACAAATTTGGAGCTGACTTCTCAGCAGAAAGAATAAAAGTCAGAAGACAGTGGCAGAGTATTATCAAAGTGCTAAAATAAAAATATTCCCAACCTTTAGCATTCTCTACCTACCAAAATATCTTTTAATATCAGCAAGGTTGTAACAGAAGTGGTAGAAATGCTCAGCTTCAGATACATTTTGAAGTTAGGATCTACTAGATTAGATATAGGTGTATAAAAATACAGGTTTTAGGCCAAAAATTAAATGAACAGAGGAAATTTTATGGACTTAAATATACATATGAGAAAAAAGAAAGCCTGAAAAGTAATACTGTAAGCATTAATCTGAAGAAATTAGAAAAAAAGAAAATAAAAGGTAAGAATAAAGAACAAAAGTTAATAATAAAACAAACAAGAGAGAGGATCACCAAAGCAAAACGTTGGTCCTTTGAAAAGACTATTAAAAACAACAGACTAGAAAAAGAAAAAATCACTACAGATTCTGTGGACATTAGAATGTTGAAGGATAATGTAACATAAAAAACATTATGTTTTCTAATTTTCAGAATATGGACACATGCCTCAAAAAAATACATACTGAGCCCTAACTGGTTTGGCTCAGTGGATAGAGCATCGGCCTGCGGACTGAAGGGTCGCAGGTTCGATTCCAGTCAAGGGCATGTACCTTGGTTGGTGTGGAGGAGGCAGCTGATTGATGATTCTAACTCTCTATCCCTCTCCCTTCCTCTCTGTAAAAAAATCAATAAAAATATATTTAAAAAATACATACTGAATGGCATAAGAAGAATTTTCTAAATGTTCCTTCATTCATTAATTAAGTAAAATCTTCCCTCAAAGAGAAAGTTCAGACTCAAATGGCTTCACTGCCAAGTACTAAAACTGCAATATTATATAGATGGTTGTAGGTATTGAAAGAAAACAAAATGAATTGGAAAGATTATCATAAGGTTTACATTACTTGATACCAAATTCTCATTTTTAAAAACCCCAATGAGGCAAATTGTTGGCCAATTTCAATTATAAAAATAGATGTGAATAGCTTAAACAAAATATTAGTTAACTGAGACCAGAAATCTATAGAAATCATAATATACCCTGATTTGACAAAGGACATCCATTCCTAAAAAAAAAACAACAGAAAAATAAACAAAAAACTCTAATTAATTTAGGAATAGAACAAAACTTCTTCAACCTGATAGAAGTCATCTATGAAAGGTGAAAGATGTACAGCTAATATCACATTAACTACTGAGAGTCTGAACGCTTCCCCCTTGGATGTGAAAATACTGAAGAATGTCCACTTCATTTTTATTCAACTGTGAACTTGATATTCTAGCCAGCACAACAGGTAAGAAAAGAACAAAAAACATGCAGATTGAACAAATAAAATTGCTTTTATTTGCAGATGACCTAATTGAGTGTATAGAAAAATCAAATGGAATCTACAAAAAGACCACTAGAACTAACAGGTAAATTTAGCAAGGGTATAGAATACCAGATAAATATATTAATAATAAATTGTAAAACTTCTGGTTTCAGCTCTGACATGTAAAAAACTTAGAAGACATCATCCCCATTGTTACAAGAAGAAAAAGATGACTAAACTGAAAATCAAAGACTTTTTGTGAAAACATCAGGATAGTGAGGTGCAGAGTGTATTGGCACCCTAAAATATGAGAAGAAAGGCAAATCCAGAGTCACAACTGAGGTGTGCTCACCTGGAGCAGAAGCCTCTTAAATCATAAATGATTAAAACATTTAAATGATAATGTTGATGCAATGCTGGAAGCTGAGTGTGCATTAACGTGAGAGGGAGAAGATCCTAGGGGCCACATTCTTAGAGGGCCCCCATATTTACCTTCAGGAACCCCACTTGATTTTCACAGTGAAGATCTGAAAAAGGATCCCTTTTGTCTCTGACAGGGAAAAAGTATTTACTGTAAAATATGCCCAGAGCATTCCCCAAAATAAGGCTTACTCTTCAAGTGAACAAAACTTTACCAGAGCTTATCCCAGCTGGGGAAGGGTATTCCTTCCACTCTATCACCTCTAGCCTTCCAGTTCCACATAAGTAATTATAAAAATAAACAAACAAACAAACAAACAAATTAACGAAGTTATATCATTGAAAAACACAGGTAATATCAGAGTCCAGAGATACAGATGCACCAAAAGACTGAGATTTAAAGTACATGACTATAGAACACTAGAGGCCCGGTGCACAAAATTCATGAATGGGTAGGGTCCCTAGACCTGAACGGCAATCAGGGCCGATCAGGTTCCCTGCCTCCCTACCTCCTCACCTCCCTCCTTCCCTCATCACCCACACGCTGCCACTCTGTGGTTACCTCCCTCCCCCTGCCTCCCCATGTCCCTGCCTCCTCCTCCCCTTGCTTCCTCAGCACCCCACCATCACTGCCGCCAGTTGCCTGCCATGTTTCACGCTGTCCCCTGGTAGTCAGCGCACGTCATAGCAAACAATCGAATTCCTGTTCTCCCAGTTGAACTCCTGAGAGGACACTTTGCATATTAGCCTTTTATATATATAGAAGACTAGAGGCCCAGTGCATGAAAATTCGTGCACTGAGGAGGATCCCTCAGCCCGGCCTGCACCCTCTCACAATCTGGGACCCCTTAGGTAGGGTCCCTAGGCCTGGCCTGAGATCAGGGCCTATTGGGGCTTTCCTTCCCCTGGCTGCAGGCAGTTGGCCTCACTCCCACTGCTGTCACTGCTTGCCATCTGTGTAGCACTGCCTCCCTCCTGCCACCAGTGGCCTCCCTCTGCAGGCGACAGGTGTGGAGTGCGATGGCTTGGCTGGCCTGGACCTCCCTCTGTGGGATGATCGCTGGGCTGCAGCACACCTACTACAGCATCACCACTGGTGGCCTGGGCCTCCCTCTTATTTTGCTTGGGGGCAGGGCCAGCCTAGTGAGGGGCCTTCTGCCTACCTGATCGCCCCTAACCACTCTGCATGCCTGCCTGATCGTCCCTAACCGCTTACTTGGGGGCAGGACCAGCCCGGCGAGGGGCTGTGGTGGTTCTGGTCTCTGGTCCTTCTGGTCATTACGCTTATAGTGGCTGGCCTTTTATTATATAGGATATTCCTTCCCCCTCTCCTAACAAGCACACTAACAGGATTCCAGGATAATCACAGTGAATTACAACTGAAAAAGCTCAGGTTGCAGTCTTACTGAGGAGGAGTAGGTAGGGAACCTAAAGTCAAGAGAAGATACAAAAAATCAGGACAATCGAGGAATCTGAAGCCTCTGGAACCTACAGCTACAACAAACATTGAACACAACTCAACTCCTCTAGCAAAGTAACATAAACATTCACATTAAAGGCCTCTTTAACCTCAATTAACCAATACCCACTACAATCTGATTCACCCTCAACAAAAAATCATAAGACATGAAAAATCAAGCAAAAATAGAACCATGAAGGGTCAGAATCAGACTCAGATATTGCATGGAATGGGAAGTATCCAACAGAAAATTTTAAGTAACTATGATTAACTGCTTAGGGGCACTAATGCAAAAAGTACACAATATGCAGTAACACGTGTATAATGTAAGCAGAGAGACAGAAAGTCTGAGAGAATAACAAAGAAAGCTAAAAAAACAAAATACTGTGACATAAATGAAAAGTGCCCTTGATGGGCTGATCAGTAGACTTGAAAAAGTCAAGGATAAAACACTGAGTTTGAAGACAGGTCAATAAAAACATCCCAAATTGAAATACAATGAGAAATAAAAGAATAAAAACATATAGAACAGAATATCCAAGAACTGTGGGTATGACTGAAATACCAGAAGGAGAAAAAAGAAGAAAATAAACATGAGAAATATTTAAAGTAATGTCCTAGAACTCTCCAAAATTAATGCACACTATGTGCAGATAACTGTAGAATACTGATGAAAGCAATAAAAAATCTAAATAAATGAAGAAACATTCTACATTAATGGATTGAAACACTTCATATTGATAAGATGCCAATTTTTCCCAACTTGATCTAAAATTCAATGCAAACCCAATTAAAATCCCAGAAAGTTATTTTGTAGATAGCAATAAACGGATTCTATAGCTTACATGGAAAGGCAAAAGATCCAGAATAGCCAATACAATATTGAAGAAAACAAAGTAATAGCAACTCCTTCAGACAGCATGGTTTTGCAAAAGAATAAACAAAAATAGATCAATGGAACAGAAAGAAGAGCTATATATAGGCCCACACAGATATAGGCAACTGAACTTGAAAAAAGAGCAAAGACAACAGAGAAGGGCAGTTTTTCAACATATGGTGCTGGAACAAATTTAGGATGGCCTTATGCAAATTAGTGAACCTAAATACAGACTTTACATCTTTCACAAAAATTAACTCAATATAGATCACAGACCTTAAGTATAAAATGCAAAACTACACAACTGCTAGAAGAAAACAGTAGAAAAATATGTGTCCTTGGGTTTGATGAAGAGTTTTTAAATACAGCACCAAAATCAAAATCCATGAAAGAAAAAGTTAGCAAGTTGAACTTTATCAAAAATTAAAATGTCTGCTCTGCAAAAAACACTGCTAAAAACAAATGAAAATATAAAGCTCAGACTGGGAGAATATATTTGCAAAGCACATATCTATCTGACAAGAATGTGTATCTAAAATATACAAAAATTTTTTACGACAACAATAAGTAAAACAATGAAAAAATGGGCAAAAGATCTAAATAGATACCTCACCAAAGAAGATATCCAGATGGCAAATAAATATATGACATTATCTGTCATTGGAGAATTAAAAATAAAAACAGTGAGCTATCACTATACACCGACTATAAAGTCTAAAATACAAAATCTGACAATGCCAAATGCTGACAAGGCTGTGGAGCAAGAGAAACTCATTAATTGCTGGTAGAAATGCAAAATGGTAGAGTCACTTAGGAAGAGAGGTTGGCACTTTCTGATAAAGCTAAAGATAGTTTTACCATATGACTCAGCAATTGTGCTCCAAGGTATTTACTCGGCTGATTTGAGAACTTATGTCCATACAAAAACTTGCACAATAAAGTTTATAGCAGCTTTATTCATAATTGTCAAAAACTGGAAGTAACTAAGATATCCGTTGACAGGTGTATGACTAAACACACTGTAGTACAAACATATGATGGAATATTGTTCAATACTAAGAATAAATGAACTATTAAAGTATGAAAAGACATGGATAGACCTTCAATGCACACTGCTAAGAAGCAGCCTGAAAAGGTGAAACACTATATGATACAAATTATATGACATTCCAGAAAGGCAAACATCATGTCTGCCAGGTTATCAAGGTCAAAATCAACAGTGATAAGTCATATTGATAGTATGTACTTATAATACCCTGGATATATATTATCTCTGTGATCTTTCTTTCAAAAACATATTACCCACTCAAATCATGAAAAAAACATTAGACAAACCCCAATTAAGAGACATTCTACCAAATACCTGATTAGTACTCCTCAAAACTGTCAAGGTCAGGGGTCCTCAAACTTTTTAAACAGGGGGCTAGTTCACTGTCCCTCAGACCGTTGGAGGGCCGGACTATAGTTTAAAAAAAAAACTATGAACAAATTCCTATGCACACTGCACATATCTTATTTTGAAGTAAAAAAAACAAAACGGGAACAAATACAATATTTGTATTTGCATGTGGCCGTAGTTTGAGGACCCCTGGTCAAGGTCATCAAAACTAAGGGAAGTCTGAGACTGTCTTAGCCAAGAGAAACATAAGGAGACATGACAACTAAATATAATATGGTGTCCCAGATCAGATCCTGGTACAGAAAAAGGACATTAGGGGAAAATGAAAGAAATCTGAATAAGATAGGGGCTTTAGTTAATAATAATGTATCAATGTTGTTGCATTAATTGTAACAAATATGCCATGCTAATGTTAATAAGAGAGGAAACTGGGTATGAGGAATGTAGTAACTCTGTAGTATCCTTACAAATTTTTTGTAAATCTAAAAGTGTTCTAAAATACAAAGTTTATTTTAAAAACAATTGTATTTTCATATTCAGGCAATAGACAATCAGAACATGACATTTTAAATTCCATTTACAACAGCATCAAAAAAATAGGATATACTTAGGGAAAATATGACCCAAAAAAGCATTAAGACTTGTACACTAAAAATAATAAGATAACGTACGGGAAATTAAAGATCTAAGAAAAAGAAAAGACATACTGTGTTCATGAGTGGAAACACTTAATATTCTTTAGATGTCATTTCCCCAATTTCAATCAAATTCCAAAGCAGGCTGTTTTTATATTTATGAAGCTAATTCTAAAATTAAAATGCAAAGTAACTACAATAGCTAAAAGAACTTTGAGAAAGAACAAAGTTGGAGACTAGCATTACCTAATTTGAAGACTTAAAACAGAGTAATCAGGAGTGTTGTATTTGGCATCAAGATATATAAATATGTTCATCAAACAAAATAGACAACCAAGAAACAAACCTACACATATATGGACAACTGACTTTCTACAAAGGTGGAAAACAATTCCATGTAGAAAGGATAGTTTTTCAACTAAATATCCATATGCAAAAAAGTAAACTTCGATCTATATCTAGTACTATACACAAAAAGTAACTTGAAATGGATCACAGATCTAAATGTAAGAACTAAAACTATAAAACTGCTACAAGAAAACATGGGAGAAAATCTCAGTTACTGAAGATTAATGATTTCTTTAAAAGAACACACAAGCTGGATATGAATTTCTGAAAATCAATAAATTTCATTTAATCAATATCAGGAACATTTGCTCCTTAAAAGACACTGTTAAGAAAATAAAAAGACAAGCCACAGACAGGAAGAAAATATATACAAAACACATACCTGACAAAGGACTTATACCAAAAAAAACTTTCACGACTTACTTATGATATGAACAACTCGATAAAAGTGTGCAAAAGATTTGAACAGAAACTAAGGAAAGAATATATATATATATAATCTCCCATAAGCACATGAACAGATGCATGAAATCATTAGTCATTAAGGAAAGCAAATGAACCATAATACATACCTATTAGAATAGCTAACATTAGATTTCACACACCAAGTGTCGGTGAGGATATGGAACAACCAGAACATTAATACACTGGTGGTGCAAAGGTAAAATAAAATAGTGCAACCACTTTGGGAAACAGTTTTCAGTTTCTTCTGAAGTTAAATATATATCCATCATGTGATTCACTCACTCTATCTACTCTTCAGTATTTATCCAAGAGAAATAAAAGTATTTGTCTATACAAAGACTCACAGAAGAACATTCATAACAGTTTTATTTGTGTAGTCCCAGAAAGCAAACAACCAAAATGTCTATGTGGTATATCCACACAATGGAATACTAGTCTGTGATAAACAGAAATAAACTCTTGATTATATGTGACAACATGCATAAATCTCAGAATAATTATGGTGAGTAAAAGTAGCCTGGCAAAAGAAAATGTACTCTGTGATTTCATTTATATAACATTTTAAAAAATACAAACAAGTTCCAATGACAGACAGCAAGTCAGTTGTTGCCTAGGGATTATCAAGGTAGGGTGAGGTTATAGAAGGGTCTGAGGAAACTTTTGGGAGCGCTGGTTAGGGCTACTATCCTGAATGTGGTGATCATTTTACAGGTACATTCATTCATATGTCAAAACTGACCAAACTTCAATATCATTAAAACAATTGTACACCAAAAATATCTCCAATTATACATCTATCTGTTAGAATATTTTAATAATCTACTAAAATGCTTTCAAAGAACCTCTAATGACCTGGGAAAATGCTTATGGTTTACAATTAAATGAAGTGGCTCAAATATATAACTTAATATACAACGATGTCAATTACATCGAAAGGTTATATACACACATATAAAAATATTTCTGGTTAGAAACAGATGTACATTACTAAAAGTCTTCCCTGGGTTATGGACTCATGGGTGATTTAAATTTTCTTTACACTTTTTTCTATTTCCCAAGTTTTCTTTGTTGATGCTGTTTTATTTGATTTATCATTTTTTAAAATATGTTTTTATTGATTTTTAGAGAGAGAGAAAAAGAGAGGAATAGGAACATCGATGAGAGAGGTACAACATTGATTGGCTGCCTCCTGCATGCCCTCTACTGCGGATCAATTCCGTAACTGGGGCATGTACACTGACTGGGAATCGAACCTGGGACATCTTGGTTTCTGGGTTGACACTCAATCACTGAGCCACACTGGCTGGGCTTGAAAATTATTTTTATTTTACCTGAGATTGCAAATGTCTTTTTATGCAGGAAATTAAAGAAAAGGTGAAGGGAAGAATTTGAGTGATTATTTATCCTGACAACTGATTCCAATATAGGCATCACAGACCCAATATTCTGGGTTGAAAGATCAAAAAGAAGACTCTGGGAACTCATGCGAATCAAGTATTATCTGTAACTTAGTAATTTGTTTCACACTCACGTGAACTATTATTTTTCAAATAGATCCCCTGAAATTCAACCTTACTGAATCTGTACAACCTCTGTTTTTCACATCAATAGGTACCAAAAGTAAAAAACAAAACAAAAACCTACTAGCATAGAGGTCCTCAAAAACGGATTCCCTTCTACTTATTGCCTGCAGGCTGCTTTACTGGAATGTCTTATGCTACTGCACTGTATGTAGGATGGGCTAAGCAGTGTCGTTTACATTCAGTTAATAAGTTCCATTACACATTCCTATTTCTCTGCTATGACTTTTTCTTATATTCTAAGCTGCTCTAAAACCTGTACTGTGTGTGTTCTTACACTGTTCAGATCCCAGAACATAATTTGAGTTATAAAGGTAAATTAGTAATCAAATGCTAAGTGAAACATGCACTGTGCCCAGAATGGCTTTGTAAAAGCTGTTTTAGTTAAACATTCAGGCTTTCTCCTTATGTGAGACTGAGATTACTAAATTTGAGTCCTGGTTAGGTGTGGCATTACCAGTCTGCGATTGATCATGGGGAAATCATTTAATGTATGCTGAGACTTCTACAACTGCTTCGTAATAATCTTCCCCTCAATTAAAGTCAACAAATAACTTAATTACCATTATAAAATATACTACAAAAAGCAGAGTCATTAATAATAAACCATTCGTTGTTCAAAGGCAGTTTAGTTTACCTCAAAGAATTATTCTCTGCTTTTTGCCTGCCAAGTTCACTTTCGGTATCCATTGCCTTTCTTGCTAGTGATTTCATTTCTTTCTCCACAGTGGTTATGGTCTCCTTCATCAAAGTCATATTTGACATTTGCTCCATACGTTCATCATCAAGCTACACAAGTAGAATGACAAGATTACTGCTCCCCTATCTACTGCATTTTTTACTCATTATAAAAACATAGTACAGATGAATTTATAAATGCATACAATTAAATTTGCTAACAGAAAGTCAAATTCCATTAATTCTGTTTATATAGTCATAATATCTCAAATATAGCATCTCAAATCCTTCATTAATAAAAAAGGTGATGCCTCACATTTAAATTCAGTTTACATATATTTTTCTCATTAGTTTTCATTTCACCATCATTTTCTCTACTCTAGCTACTCTTTAGGTAGAATAATCCAGTTTCCCTGTATCTGGAAATGTTCTCTGTAATGAAATACAGAGATGAAAATTGTGCTAAAATCTCTGAGAACGCATCCCTAATTTTTTTTACAGCCATTTTGCAACCTAACATGAAAAATATTATACTCTCATTTTTAAAAGGAATAAACAGTTTACAACAAACACACATACACACACACACACACACACACACACACACACACACACACATATACACACACATAATCTCTCACCTTCAGTATTTTAGGATTAGAAACCCTAGCATAGAAAAATAAAAAGAACCTCTCTGGACATAAGTAAAAAAGGAAAAGGGAAAGTCACTGACAGTTTACAGCCAAAAGTGCAAAAGTAACTTTTCTTTACATTATGAACTGTACACTCCAGCTCCTCTATCCTCTGTTCCAAGTGAGCTTTCTCATTAAACGCTGTCTCTTGAGCAATCTGGTTAAAAAAACAAAAACAAAACAAAGCATTTTCAATGTCACTGTGTCGTGTTTCACAAATGTTCACATAGATAAAATTCTCTCAAACCTTTAGCCTTTCCCTCAGACTATCTCGTTCTGTGGTCATTCTTCGTAAATCAGTGAAGGCTACATCTCTTTCAGTCTCCACCCGCCGGAGGATGGCATGTGCAGTTGTTGATTTAGGAGACTTACAGCTCTTCATCATTTCTCGGCGAAGCCGGGCAATTTCTTCCTGCGCCTATTATTTAAATACACAGACAGACTCCTGTTTAGAACAGACACAAATACAGCTTTATATACAGTTGTTGAAATCCAAACCTATTAGCAACAGCCATGGAGTAGGGTAATGTTATAATTTTGACTTTATCCAAATAAATGCAAATGATGCCCCCAAAATGCAAATGCTTACAAACAGAATTTTGCTTTCCAAGACCTTTGCCAAAAATTTTTAAGAAATTAATTTGGGGTCAGTCAATGCAAGAGAAATATTTAGTAAGTTATATATGATATACACCATCCATCTTGTGATATAAACATGAATTCAGCATATATTAGAGAATTCAGGTAAAACACTGGTTTGATAAATATTATCATAGTGTTACAGTCTTTCTCTACATAAATGTATATGCCATAGTCATGAACTAGATACCTTTACCTTGACAGAAAGGCCCACTAATCTTTAATGACAACCCAACATACTCTCTACATGCTGTTCAACCATCCTTGGTTCTAAATCTATTCTATGCCTTCAGATGATTTCATATCCTACTTTGGGGCTTAAGCACATATCTTCCTCTCTATTGTAATCACTACCTACTCAACTAGTCTCCAAGTCTCAGAGGAAAATATGTTACTTCCCAATTTCCATAGCTAAGCCTTCACCAGAATCCTGGACCTCATCTCCTGAAGTGTCTTCTAAGATATCCCTGACTCAACTATAATCATTTCCTCTCACTATGAGTAGCACTCTCTGTACTGGCTCTTTCTCCCCTGCCTTCAACCATGCACAGGGCTCCCATATCTTGAAAACCTGGCACTTAATCCTGTTGTGCCCATTTACCAACCTATGACTCTCTCTTTCTCTCCTTTGTTTTAGTGTCTGTACCATGGCATGTTCCTTACTATCCACTTTCTCACCCCACTGTAACCTGGCTCCCACATTTTGCAGAATTTCAACTAATGACCTGAACAAATCTAATGGCCTTTTCTCAGTTCTTGTTTTTGATACTTTGGCAACATTTGACATTGTTTTGAACTCCCTTCTTGATATAATTCCCTCCCTTGGTCTTTTACCATTTTTCTGCCTTAGCTTCCTATCTTCTTTCTCTCTTTCCAATCCAATAAAACTTCCCAAGATCCTCTGTATATAGCTTTCTCATTCAGAGACCTCACCCACTTTGAAGGCCCAAAATTCACCTCTAGGCAGATGAATTCTAAATTGAAATATTCACCTCTTGCTTTTCTCCCTACTCCCATCCTACATTTCTTTTTTTAAAAAAAATATATTTTATTGATTTTTTACAGAGAGGAAGGAGAGGGATAAAGAGTTAGAAACATCGATGAGAGAGAAACATCAATCAGCTGCCTCCTGCACACTCCCTACTGGTGATGTGCCTGCAACCAAGGTACATGCCCTTGACCGGAATCGAACCTAGGACCCTTGAGTCCGCAGGCTGACGCTCTATCCACTGAGCCAAACCGGTCAGGGCTCCCATCCTACATTTCTTGGTGCCTGATGGCGATTCCTACCTGAATGTACTCCATCTATCTGAACAAAACACATCTTTTCCATCATATCACCAATGACTTCCCTATTTCTTTTTCTATTACCACATTTCTTCAGTCATTCAAAACAGAACTTCAGACATTTCCATTCCTCCCTCCATTTGGCTAGAATCAAATCTTGTTAAGTCTTCCTTGGCAGCATCCTAGCCCAGTCCATAAATGCCTCATACATGGACTACTACAACAGCCTTCTAAAAAGTCCATGGTTTCTCCCTCCTCTAGTTCTCTTGAAGGAGAAATCTACATATATAAAAGGCTAATATGCTAAGTGTCCCTTCCCTCCATCTGACTGATCACTATGATGCACACTGAATACCAGGAAGCAGACACTCAATGCAAGAGCTGCAAAGCTGCAGTGAATTGGCAGTGGCGGTTCTTGGGTGACACACCCCAAAACCAGAGAGGAGAGAGCCTGATTCCTCTTGGGGCCACGTGATACCACCTTCAGCCATGGGTTATGATGTTGCTGGGGCACTGGTTTACTGCACACTTGTGTTTGCGTTACATAACCTGTACAACAGCAACTTTGCAGAGTGCCCTCTCATACTCCAAGACCACTCAGGGGAATGTCAGAGAGCCAGTTTCGGCCCAATCCCTGCAGACCAGGCTGAGGGACCCCACCTGCCAGAGGGACCCCACTCATTCAGCAGACACTGGGGAGCAACCATGGGAGGTTGACTCCAGGACATATCCAGCCCATCTCACCCAGTCCCACCTGCCAGCCATCTTCTAATTAATTTCCTTTCAATGTGCATGAATTCATGCATGGGTCACTAGTCTACACTAATAAAAGAGAAACATGGTAATTAGCATATGACCGCTACCCTTCCCATTGGCTAATCAGCATATCCTTATGCAAATTAACTGTCAGCCAAGATGGCGGCCAGCAGCCATGCACTGAAGCGAACAGGGAGGCTTGTTTGCTCCAGTGATGGCGGACTCCAACGTTCCCCGCCTGACTTGCCGGCCTCTCAGCTGCAACTCTAAGCAACTATGTTGCAAATATAGAAGCTAAACAAAACCCCAGAAACCGGCTTTCAGTCAGCGGGCTTCAGTCAGCCGGACTGCAACATTGTATCAAATACAGAAGGTAAAGGCCAGAAACCTGCTTTCAACAGCCGAGGCCTCAGAGCTAAAGCTGGCCCAGAATAGAAAAAAAAAGAAAAAAAGGAGCAGTTGGGAGCTTCAGTCACCCGCCAGCCTGAAAACAGCCCTCAGCCCCTTAGCCAGACTGGCCAGGCACCCCAGTGGGGACCCCCACCCTGATCCAGGACACCCTACAGGGCAAACCAGCCGGCCCCCACCCATGCACCAGGCCTCTATTCTATATAGTAAAAGGGTAATATGCCTCCTGGCACCGGGATCAGCGTGACAGGGGGCAGCGCCCAAACCCCCTGATCACCCTGCGGCTCTGTGAGTGACAGGGGGGAGCTCCTCAACCCCCTGATCGGCCCTGCCCTGTGCATGACAGGGGGGAGCTCCTCAACCCCCTGATGGGCCCTGCTCTGTGCATGACAGGGGGGAGCTCCCCAACCCCCTAATAGGCCCTGCTCTGTGACAGGGTATGGCGCCACAACCTCCCCATCGACCCTGCCTTGAGTGTGACAGGGGGCGGTGCCCCAACCCCCCAATCGGCCCTACCCTGAGCGTGACTGAGGGTGGCATCACAACCCCCCGATCCGTCCTGCTCTGTGCATGACAGGGGGCGGCACCCCAACTCCCCAATCGGCCCTGCTCTGAGCCTGACCAGGGGCTGCACCTAGGGATTGGGCGTGCCCTCTGACACCCGGGAGCAGGCCTAAGCCAGCAGGTCGTTATCTCCCGAGGGTCCCAGACTGCGAGAGGGCACAGGCCAGGCTGGGGGACCCCCCCCCCCCAGTGCACAAATTTTTGTGCACCGGGCCTCTAGTTGTTATATAAAAAGGTAACATATAAAGATTGTGTATGAGATAAAGAAGATAATATAAAATTCTTACCAGATTAAAAATGTAAAAATGAGGCTTTAGTTACATTTTTTCTGCTTTAAAAAAAATAAGCTGCGCATTGCTTATCAAGCAAAGTATAAACTACTTGTAATGCCCTTGAACAGACTCCACCATATAGTCCAGAAGCTAGTAAACTATACCAAATCTCACAGGCCAAATCCAGCAAGCCTCCTGTGTTTTGTAAGTTTATAAGCTGATAATATTTTTACATTTTTAAATAGTTGAAAATAATCAAAAGAAGAAAAACATTTCATAACGGGTAAAATAATATGAAAGTCAATTTTCAGTGTCCATAAATAAAGTTATATTGTAACAGAGCAAACATATTCATTTGTATATCATGTGTGGATGCTTTTGTACCACAAAAACAGAGCTGAATCGCTATGACTGAGATCATGGCCTGCAGAGCCCAAGATATTTATTACCTGGGCCTTCACAGACACGTTTGCAGATTGCTGCTCTAGTTCAATCTACCTCACAAGTGTCGGCTCCCCCGTCCTCCACTGTCACATACCTTTGATGCTGTCTTTGAATGAATCACTTGCCTGTGATTTCCCTGCCTTTATCATGTGCCTCACATCATTTCTTTAATCTGAATGTTCCTTCTTATCCCTTTCAAGATAATAGAAAACCCATTCATACATCCCTCAGGACTCAAACTCTACATAGTCTAGTGAATATTTCCTTGATCACCATAAAGAAAAATACCCACTTATTTTATTTTTCAATATCTTTAAACTACTTATGCTATGCTAAACTAACAAAAAATAGCCACCAAATACAACGATATACCTTATCTCCCCAATAAGACTGCCAACAAAGAAAACAGTGTCTGAATGTTTTCAAACTGTGCTTCCTGGATTAATGAGGCAGTGCAGTAGCTCACACTAGCTTCTTATTAACTAACTAGAGGCCCAGTGCATGAAATTCATGCACAGGGGAGGGAGTCCCTTAGCCCGGCCTGCACCCTCTCCAATCCGGGACCCCTCAGGGGATGTCCGACTGCTGGTTTAGGCCCGATCCAGCAGTGATCGGGCCTAAATCAGCAGTTGGATATCCCTCTCGCAATCTGGACTGCTGGCTCCTAACCGCTCACCTGCCTGCCTGCCAGCCTGATCACCCCTAACCACTCTTCAAGCCTGCCTGACCGCCTTTAACCATCTCTGCCTACCTGCCTGATCACCCCTAACCATCTCTGCCTCAACTGCCTGTCTGCCTGATCGCTCCTAACCCCTCTGCCTGCCTGATTGCTCCTAACCACCTCTGCCTGCCTGCCTGATTGCCCCTAACCACCTCTGCCTCCTTGCCTAATCACCCCTAACCACCTCTGCCTCAACTGCCTGTTGGCCTGATTGCCCCTAACCATCACTCTCCCCTACCAGCCTGATCACCCCTACCCGCTCTGCCTGCCTGCCTGATCACCCCTAACCACCTCTGCCTTGGCCCCTGTCACTATGGCTTTGTCCAGAAGGACGTCCAGAAGATGTCTAGTCTATCCAGTCTAATTAGCATATTACCCTTTTATTAGTATAGATTTACACTTCAAATCTCAATATAAAATTGTTTATGCCCAACCGGCCTGGATCAGTGGTTGATTGTTGACCTATGAACCAGGAGATCATGGTTCAATTTCCGGTCAGGGCACATGTCCATTTTGGTGGCTCGATCCCCAGTGTGGGGTGTGCAGGAGACAGCTGATCAATGATTCTCTCTCATCATTGATGTTTCTATCTCTCTAATCCTCTCCCTTTCTCTCTGAAATCAATAAAAATATATTTAAAATAAAATAAAATTGTCTGAAGAGAAGGAATATAGCAAAAATTTGAGGATCACTAACAAAGTATACTTATGCAAGTATAGGATTTTCTATCCAGAGGTTTCAGTAAAATCTCACATCTTACACTCATACGCACAGAGTTCTCATTAAAGGTCTCTCCTGCCCCTTAGCAGTTCTGACCCATTAATCATGTGTATGTACACTGACTCAGGTTTCATGGTACAGACACAGACACCAGGGAATTCCAATCAAACCAAGTAATCACCCCACACACTTAGAAGTAGTAGTTGCTTTTTAAATTGCTCAAACTAAAAATAAGAAAGCTAATTAGGGAAGAGAATATCATGTGTCATCCATTAAATAGCTAATATAATGTTTAAAACTTTATAATAAAAGACAATGCTGAGAAAGAAAAAAGTTAGTAAGATTGAGATTAGAGTGAAAGAAAAGAGCACTGTGATTTAACCAAAAGGATTCTATAGTATACTATATACTCTGGGCATTTATTTTACATATTAAGATATATGCCCAGACAGATCCATTTCCCCCTGGGCCAATTCTCCTATAATAAGCTTAATTAAATGGCAAAGAGCAGACCCAAACAGGAGTCAGATAATCTTGACTGATTCCTGCTGTTCTTGGGCAAAATAGTTAACCTTATTAGCCTGCCTTCCCATATTAAATGAAGCAAACAGGCCACATAATCATGGTATCCAAAGTCACTGTAGTTATTTAAAAAGAGATGAGTGCCCTACCTGGTTTGGCTTAATGGCAGAGCATCAGCCTGTGGACTGAAAGGTCCCAGGTTCAATTCCGGTCAAGGGCACATGCCCAGGTTGCAGGCTTGAACCCCAGGAGGGAGCGTTCAAGAGGCAGCCAGTCAATGACTCTCTAACATCATTGATATTTCTATCTCTCTCCCTCTCCCTTCTTCTCTGAAATCAATAAAAATATATTCAAAAAATAAAATAATAAAATAAAATAAAAAGCAATGAGTAAGCTTGACTTTAAATTAAAATACAACCCACTAAGGTGAACTTTAAAACTTCAAAAAAACCAAACTGGCAATGTTCCATCTTATGATTATTTTTTTCTCTTACAGTGGCAAGCCTATCACCCTGTGCAAAACTGCTGTAATTCTTAATTGAATTTGATATTTTTAAAATATTATGCTGGTAATATATGGTGTTTAATATTTGTGAAATAAAGAAACTATTTGGTTAATAGAGGTATTAATTTTAAGCTAAAAATAGAGATAAACTGATTTTACTCTCTGAAATTAAGTTATATTGCAGTTCCTAAGTAATTGATAGTACATTAAAAATGATATGTTACAATTTTTTAATCTCCAAACTCAAATATTTTTACCTTAAACTCAACATATCTTTCTATTTAATGTTTTCTCCATTTCGTTTTCCAAAAATCAGACTATTTCTATGCATGTATATGACCTTATATGGGTATGGGGATAACATATGTATCTGTGCACACATATACTGTATTGGAAATATATTTCATTAAAAATACCTTAAGAATGAAGGTAATTCCTAACTGGTAGTTAAAGTAATTTGATTGGCAGATTTAAGCATACCTAAAGAATTACATATCTCTAGAGTTAACTGTTATTACTTATATATTTTGTTTCCTTGTAAACAAGTTTACCTGTTCATAAAGAAGAAAGGTCTTGTCTCTCTCAGATGTAAGAACCTTGACATTACCCTGAATTTCTGCCAAATGACGCTCATATTTTTCCAGCATGCACTTAAGTTCTTCACGGTCTCGTGTGGTCTTCAAAAGCTCTACATCACAGTGTGTAGCCTACAATTATGAGACAAGAAATGTGAAGTACTTCTTTAATATGATGGCAGTTCACAGCCTTTACTTAAGCAATCATGATGGTATAAAGAAAGGAAATGATGGAAAAAATTTTAAAAATCACCTCGCTTTTAAACAGCTTCATTCCAAATTGCTCCACATTTATCTGATTACCTCCTAACTATGACAAATACTGAGGATAAAGAACCAATTTCAATGGTCCACTGTCCATCAAAGAGAACTCTGTCTCCCAACATCTTTGATATACCAATTCATGCCAATCAACCTGAATTGTTTCCAGATTAGGTATATTAAAGAATAAAAGTCAGTGTTTGAGCAATAAACTCCAAAATATTTATAACTTTCCAAAACTTACCCGGGAAGATGGTGACAGGCGTCTTGGACTTTTGGATCTACTTCTGATCATTTTCTCAAGTTTTGAGCTTCACTCTTGTAGTGATCTTTGATCTTTGTCTGCTTCTAAGGTCTTGATAAAGGAATTGAGTCTGGAAGGAGATTTATTTTGTGATGTTTTAGTCTCTATAATTATCTTGCCAGGGAGAAAAAAATCAGGCCAATATTTCAAGCTAAACTACAGCAACATTTTCTACATCAAGTTGAACACACACAGGATTCTTAAACATAATAAATGTGGTCTTTTTAAAAAAAATATTTTTAATGATTTCAGAGAGGAAGGCAGAGGGAGAGAGTGATAGAAACATCAATGATGAGAAAGAATCATTGATCAGCAGCCTCCTGCATGTCCCCATTAGGGATCGATTCCTCAACCTGGTCATGTGCCCCTGACCAGAATTGAACCCAGGACCCTTCAGTCCACAGGCCAATGCTCTTTCCACTGAGCTAAACCAGGTAGGGTAATAAATGTGGTGTTTGTTTTTTTTTAATATATTTTATTGATTTTTTACAGAGAGGAAGGGAGAGAGATAGAGAGTCAGAAACATCGATGAGACAGAAACATCGATCAGCTGCCTTCTGCACATCTCCTACTGGGGATGTGCCCGCAACCCAGGTACATGCCCTTGACTGGAATCGAACCCGGGACCTTTGAGTCCACAGGCCGACGCTCTATCCACTGAGCCAAACCGGTTTCGGCAGTGTGGTGTTTTTTTTAAATTTTATTTTTTAATATATTTTTTATTGATTAAGATATTACATATGTGTCCTTATCCCCACATTATCCCCTACCCCCCGCTCATGCCCTCACCCCTCCGTTGTCCGTGTCCATTGGTTAGGCCTATATGCTTGCATATAAGTCCTTTGGTTGATCTCTCCCCCTGACCCCCACCCTCCCTTACCTTCTAACTTTGAAAAACCACACTTTAAAAAAAGCAGTTAGTTTTCGTTCTTTCCCAGCATTTCTGAATGTTCTATATTTTGATTTAACTAAAAGTACTCCTAAATTTACCCAATAATTTTGAAAAGAAAATAAAGAAATTTCAGAGAGGCCAGAAATGTCCAAAGGACAGTTATAAATCCTAAAAATAAAATTAATTTGCTTAGAAAAACTTGTATAGCATCTAAGTTTTGTGCAATAATTGTTCAAGGAATGAATAAATTAAAGGAATACTGGATATTCTATAGTTATAAGAACTTTCAAGTGCATTCCCATTCACTTTAGCATATTTAGAAACATTTCTTTTATATTTATTTTACCAATGCTATATTGGGAGGAAATAACAGATATACTTACAGAGAAGGTGTTTCAAATATTTTAAATAATAAAATGAAAATGTCTAAACAGAGCAGTTTTCATCTCACATTGTTAAAGTAAACATATTACCTAGAACTAAACAACAAAACTTGACATAACAGATATTTCTTACTAGGAAAAAGAAAATACGTAGACAAATGCATCTTACATGTTGAGAATTAAATTACTCACAGTTATCATTTTAAGTCAGTTAACAGCGAAGGGCATTGATACTTAAAACTAACCAAAAGTTCTCTCTAGGAGAGCAAGGAGTAACGATGAAATGGAGCAAGAACAGCATTGCTCTTACACATGGGAGTACCCTGTGCACCAAGCAGAGGCTGACTGTAGAACACAAACATTTTTTGACTGTTCACAAAATCATTAGAGTCAAAACATATGTACAATTTTTTATAGTTTTACTATATTAACAAAAATAAAAATTATTACATAACATATAAAAGGCACTTACAGATCTAAGTCTTTTTCTTGTATCTTCCAATACTATTATATTATTTTGCTGGGAAATGAGTTCAATCTGAAAATCAAGCCAGAAAAAAATTATTTGGATTTTAAATATGTAAACTGATTTAACTGGAAAAAGAGAATATAAAAAGCAAGCCACTTAAAAATAAAAACATGCAGTGAATATTTTACAAAAGAAACAATACTCCACCTCTTTATGTTTTCCTACATTTGATGGTAAAAGGACCTAGGATGAAGTATAATAGTTTCTTTGAATTAGCTAATGTATTGTATAAAATATTGACATTTTTTTAAATTACTCCCCACAAACTAGAAAAAATGTCAATACTAATTATAATCCTGAAGCTAATAATATGGAAGAAATAAAAGAATGACTAGGATGTTAAAAGTTTTCCCATATCACCCATGTTCAGAAATGATTGTCTTTTCCTTTGAATTCTTAATAGCTTAGTTCAATCCAACCCACAAAATCTTTTTGTATAAGATTTATGACATCAAACATACCCAGTCTCATAGTATAGTTCCCCATAGTTATAGTTTAGTTTAGTCTATAACTAAATTGTATGTTCCTAGAGGCCAGTGAATATGTTTTTATGCAAAGTTTAAAGCTCTCTGCTGAAAGTTGGCAAGCTAGTTTAATTTATTTCTCAATTCATAAACCTCTCATTATTCTAAACTAAAATGTACTATATTTTAAATGTACTATATTTAATTTTTTTAAATGTACTATTTTTAAATATAATCTAGGACTACTGTGCCTCATTTGTTCTTTTGACTAAAGTACTTTTCTAAGATGTCTCTGGAAGTCATACTTTTATGAAATATTAAGGGTTTTTATGGTATGAGACATAACATATACAGTTTGGGTAAGCTTATGTATAGTTATTTGGATAGACAATTTTCAGTGCTTTAATTATACTACTATGTAGACACTAAAAAAAAGGATAAATATTGAGTTGTGTGTACAGATATCCATACTAAATTAGTATTAAACCTCCACAAGGCCACAAGTTTTATTTAGTATGACACATTCTTGTAAAAAATAAATTTATATACAAATATCCTATATGCAGATGGAAGAAAATTAATCTCTCTCTATATATATGCACACACAAAAAGAGGTAATATGCAAATTAGGCCAAGACACCCTAATGGGTCATGACCAGACAGAAGGAGATTGCACGCACAGGTGAGGCCCAGAGCAGAGATAGAGACAGAGACGCGGGGGGGGGGGGGGGGGGGGGGGGGGGGGGTCCAAGCAGACACAGGCAGGGGGGCAGAAGGGGCCTGGGGCAGAAGTCAGGCGCAGGTCCTGGCTGCCTGCGGCTCTAGTCAGGCCTGACTCGCATGGCAGCCTGTGCGAGTCAGGCGTGGGTCCTAGCCACCCACAGGGTGGGCCCTGGCCACCCACAGGGCGCCTCCTCGCACGGCGGGAGGCGGGGCGCCGCTGGTCCTCTAGTAACATATAAACTGAGGAAGATGGATTTTGTCTAGTTATTACAGTGTATGATTACAGTAGATGTTATTTTATATAGGTGAAAATCTTTAATAATAGATATGTATTACTTTACATATAAAAAACATAATGCTGATTCTGCTCTGAAAAACAAAATGAAAAGATGCTAACCCAGTTTGTTCATTTATTTGACAAATGTTTAATGAGGACCATGTGCCTGACATTTTGCTATATGCTAGATCTAGTGGTAAATAAAATAGACAGAAATCTCTGTCCTCATGAAGCTGACATTCTACTTAAAAAGAGAAAAACAAAAGATATTGGTAAAATATATGTCAGATAGTGAGTGTGTTGTTCAAAAAATATATATTGAGCACTCACATCTGTTCTTTGCACTGGACATATAAAAAAGTGGACAAAATAAATTAAGATCCCTGCCTTTGGGGATGTTATATTCCAGCTGGGTAGACAATAAAAAACAAACCTAACAAATAAATTATATAGTACAATAGAAAAAAAGGGCAGAGTTAAGGCAATTGGGGTGTTTATGAAGGAACAGGTTAGAATTTTAAATAGAGTGATTGGGGAAGTCCTCATGAAAAGGAGCCCTTTGAGCAAAGACTTAAAGGAAGGAGCAAGTCAACCATATAAAAATCAGGGTCAACACTCCAGGCAGAAGATACAGCGAACAGCAAAGGTCCTAAAGGCAAAAGATGTCTGCTAAATTCCAAGGAACAGTAAGGAAGCTAGTGTGGCTGGAGCAGAGGGAGGGATAAAGTAAGTAGGAAAGTGCTACAGAGAAAAATAAAGCAAGCAGAGGAGAGAGAGAGAGTTGTGCATATTTGTGTGTGTCTGATAATGGCTTCTAAGTTAATTAAAAATATAAATTGTATCAAAAGAAACTAGTACTAGTAATGGTGAAATTGCAATTCTGCTTCTCCATATTTAAAAAAATTGTATTTTTAATTATCTGGGAAACACTGTTTTAAGATATAAATGGCAAACAACTCAAAATGAGAAGATAAAAGGAAGCATATAGTTGTGGTGGTTTTCAAATGTCCATGAACTCTAATATTCCTTCCTTCAAAAAATGGAGCGTACCTGCCCTCCCCTTAAGTGTGGGCTACACCTAGTGACACATGTCTAATGAACAGGATGTGGTGGGAGTGCTGGTGCACAGCTTGTGGATCGTCACAGGCATTACCGATTCCTCCTTGCTGTCTCTCTTGGATCGCAGGCTTGGAGACTCTATCAAACGACCCGAGGGAGAGGTCCACCTGGCGAGCAACTGAGGCTTCCTGCCAAAAGCCAATGGCCCCCTGAGTAAGGCATCGTAAAAGCAAATCTTCCAGGACAGTCAAGCAATGACTGTGGCCTAACCATCATCTTGATGATAATTCCTAAGAAACCATGAACCAGAACCACTCAGCTAAGCTGCATTTGACTGCGAGATATAAATGTTTGTCACTTAAGGCCATTAGGGTTTAGGGGTAATTTGTATGATAGCAATAGATAATACAATGCTTAATGCTCAAAACATTTTTATGGAATAAATGATGGAAGAAGTTCCTCTTTAAAAAGCTGACCTTTAAAAAATGACTAAAAGTGGATTCCAAGATGGCAGAATAGGTGGAAGCTACATTCACCTGCTCCCAGCCCTAAACCAGATTTACAGCTAAATTGTAGAGCAATAAACTTGAATAACCAAATGAAATATTATAACCAAGGATTTACAGAATAAGCCACCTAGAGACTGGTAAGAAGGGCAGAGGCAAGGAAAGGGCTGGCCTCTGTACCCAGGTATGGTGGGTAAGAAGACAAAGGGTATTGTGCTGCAAAACTCTGCACCACCCTCCACAGGGATCCCAAACCCAGAGGAACAGAGATGGGAAGAGGAGCACGTATAGCATCTGGTGGTGAAAATCACTGGGGATTCAGTTTGCCTGGGAGACCCAGATGCCATCTTCCCAGGAATGAGAACTCCTATGGTCACAGCACCAGCCTGGGGAGTACACTGTCTGGCCCCAACTGCTATCTAGGGCAATTTGCCAAACTCAGGTCATCTGGAGGTGTCACCCAGCACAGACTTTCATGGCCCTCTTTTTCTAGGGAGGTTCTTAGCGGAGACTCAGACAGTGACTAAAATGTACAGCTTTGGAAAAAGGACAGGTCTCCCCCATCTCGAGTGCATAGCTGGTGCCCTTCCCCCCACCTGCTGAATCACTCGGTGGGTCCTGTACTGCTGAGTTCACCTACATAGGAAAACAGGAGTGCCATGCAGAGCTGGAACCTTCAGAGTATGTTTCCTGGGGAAGCTTTTGTACAGGAACCAGACAGCCAGGTGCTGTGGTACACACCACATTGCCAGGGCAGGGGGCACTCCTTTCTCTTTACTAGCTCAGCCTGCACTATCCTTTAGCCTGCACTACCCTGGGAAGGTGAAAAAGTGCCCGCCCCCTCCTACAGGCTTGTGGGCAACACCCCCAACAGGAGACTGTTAGGACCAGCCCTGCCAAGTCCCAGATACCCCGCCCAGCTAGTCTCAGTTCTGATGGGGTAAGGGAGAACGGCTCAGAGCTGGAATATTCTAGGTGTGAGGAACGTGGAGGCTATTGTCTGGGACCAAGATGATGTGCTTAGCTCCCTCCTGTGGACTATGCTGGCATCACCCCCAATGGGAGACTTTTGATCTGTCTCCCTGAGCCCAGGATGGCTGAGTTTACTCCTGTAGATGGGCGGGCATGCTGGCTGCACCCAACCTGAACCTGTGGCATGCCCCTCCTTAGGGAACCAGAGTTAGAGACTCTGGCATGGACTGAGTAGTTTGGCTCTGGAGGAGGGATCACTTTCCCCTCATTAGTTGCCTGACCGTATAACCCCCAAGTAGGGGACCCACTGGCCCTGACCTCCCAACCCCAGATGCCCCACCACACCAGACTTGCAACCTATGGAAGGGCCTCTAATTTGTGGCCAACCTGAGCCCACACTACAGTCTTTCTTTGGAAGGAGGAAGACAAGGCAACCTCAGGAGTAGTTGGAGTAACTGACAGGCGGAGACAGACCTCAGGAAGCCTCGAGCCTTTTACAGATCTGCCCCCAACTCTAAGCTAGAGGACTCCAAACCTTATACACAGATTGGCCCCTCCAATGCACACCCAGACCCAGTAGACACAACCACAAACAGTGAACTGGGTGGTAACTCCAGACAGGTAGCCCAAGGCTGGTTATATATCATGTCTGACCTGTACCGGTATGTGAACCTTGCCCGAGTGGATCCAGAACCAACACAACCAATGGTGAGCATCAGACTATACCAGAGCAAGACACAACTAGCCACACAAGTGGCACATGCAAAACGGGATTCGGGCAGGCACCAGACCCTGCAGGGAACAACTCTATTTTGAGAGGGACACTTCTGCATAATGTCTCACACAGGATGATTGAGTTTTCCCCTTATAGTCAGTCAGCATGAAGAATTAACTCCACTCATGAATGGCCTAAAAATATTCAACACTCAACTACAAGTGGGTGCACATAACCCACAAGAAACATACCTGAAACATGGAGCTCAGGTGATCTAAAAGATTGTGCCACTGAGCCTGACAAAACACCTTCATCACAAAGCCATCATAACAAGTTTGGGACCCATAACAAATCTACCTAATACACAGAAACAAAATGGAGACAAAGAAATATGTTCCAAATGAAAGGACAAGAGAAATCACCAGAGAAGAATTAAATAAAAAGAAGCAACCAAAACATTAGATGCAGAGTTTAAAACAATGGTTACAAGGATGCACAAGGACCTTAGGGGGAGAATGGATGATCTCAATGAGAACTTAAATAAAGAGATATAAGCATTAAAAAGGACAAAGAAACCATAAAAAAGAACCAGTCAGAAATGAAGAATATAATTATCTGAAATAAAGAATACACTAGAAGAAATAAACAGCAAGTTAGATGAAGCAGAGTATCAGATCTGTGATTTAGAAGTTAACAGTAAGCACCCAAGCAGAACATCAAAAGAAAAGAGAATTTTTTAAACAAGTAAGTCTAAGTGACCTCTGTGATAACATCAAGCCTAACAATACCCACGTAATAGGGGTACTAGAAGGATAAGAGAGTAAGCAATGGATAGAGAATCTATTTGAAGTAATAACAGCTAAAAACTTCCATAACCTGGTGAAGGGAAAAGTCACACAAGTTCAGGAAGCACAGAGAATCCCGATCAAGGTGAACCCAAAGACCCCCACACCAAGACACATCATAATTAAAATGACAAATATTAAAGACAAAGAGATAATCTTAAAAGTCAGAAAGACCTACAAAGGGGCTCCCATAAAGCTGTCACCTGATTTCTCAACAGAAACACTTCAGAACAAGAGACTGGCATCAAATATTCAAAGTGATAAAAAAAACAAGGACTACAAAGAAGACTACTCTATCCAGCAAGGCTATCACTTAAAATTGAAATTAAAATAAAGAGCTTCCCAGGCCAAAAAAATTAAAAAGTTCATTACCACCAAATCAGTATTATAAGAAATGTAAAGGGACTACTTTAAGAAAAAGAAAGGAAAAAATTCAAGAGAGGGGAAACATAGGTATAAAGAATAAAATTGCAATAAATAAGTAGCTATCTTATATAATAAAAGCCCAGTGACTGAATGGTGGAACAACCAGAACGACTGGTCAACCGGTCACTATGACGCACACTGACCAGCAGGGGGCAGACACTCAACGCAGGAGATGCCCCCTGGTGATAGTGCTCTACCACAGTGGGAGCGCAGCTCAGTTGACCAGGAGGAGTGGCTGCTCCCGCTGCAAACCCCTGGCCAATGGGCAGGAACCCAGGC
This sequence comes from Myotis lucifugus, assembly GCF_000147115.1. NCBI lineage: Eukaryota > Metazoa > Chordata > Mammalia > Chiroptera > Vespertilionidae > Myotis > Myotis lucifugus. The sequence goes on from NW_005871258.1 coordinate 1,211,388, forward strand.
TGCAATCAAGACCTCCTTGCCCCAGGCTCCTCCTCCTTGCTCCCTTGCTGCCTCCTCCAGATGCCCGCAGGCTGTGCAGTGCTGCCACCAGGCTTGCAGAGCTGACCCTGGAGGCTGGGAGGCGGATTTGTGGCCACCGCGGGACTGAGGCCTACTCCGCCACCTCTCAGTGCTATTGTCCCTGGGCTCAGCCCTGACCGGGTTCCCTGGAGAGGCAAGTGCTCTGGCTCCATGGAAGATGCCGGATCAGGGAGCAGCCACTCAGAGGGCGGGTTCACAGATGCTCAGCTGACCGGGATGAACTGTGCTCCCATAACAGGCTGATCCCCGCAGGCCACACCCCCCACCAGTGCATGAATCTTGTGCACCAGGCCTCTAGTCAATAATAAGCTCAAATATAAAAGGATTAAATACTCCAATAAAAAGATACAGCATATCTTTTACTAAGAAAACATATATGCTGTCTACAAGAGACCCACTTTAGAATAAAAGTAACACAGACCAAGAGTGAAGGGATAGAAAAAATATTTCATGCCAATAGAAAAAACACCACCACAAAACTGGAGTACTTATATCTGACAAACTAGACTTCTAAACAAAGGGCATAAAGAGACAAACAAGGTCATTACATAATACTGAAGGGATCGATCCAACAAGAGGTTATAAACATATATGCATCCCAACATAGGAGCACCTAAATATATAAAGCAAATCTTGGTGGACATTAAGGGAGATATTGATAGCAATACAGTCAAAATAGAGAATTTTTAAATCCCACTATCAATGGATAGATCTTCCAGACAAAAAATCAACAGGCAATAGCAACCTTAAATGATACACTAGATCGAATGAATTGAATTGATATTTACAAAAGAATTCATCCCAAAGCAGCAGAAAATACAATCTTCTCAAGAGCACATGGAACATTATCAAAGATAGAGCACATGTTAGGACACAAAATAAGTCTTAACAAGTTAAAGAAGATTGAAATGATATTATGCATCTTCTCAGATCACAAAGACACGAAACTAGAATTCAACTGCAATAAAAAACACTGAAAAACATTCAAATACATGGAGGCTAAATAGCATGTTATTAAACAATGAATGGGTTAACAATGAGATATAGGAATAAATAAAAAATTACATGGAAACAAATGAAAATAAACACACAACAACCCCAAATCTCTGGGGTACAGCAAAAGCAGTCCTGGGGGTGAAGTTTAGAGCATTAGAGGCCGGGGAAGCAGGAAAAATCTCCAATAAACAATCTAACCCTATACCTAAAAGAACTAGGAAAAACAACAAACAAAGCCCAGAATATAAGGAAGGAAATAATAAATATCAGAGCAGAAATAAATGACAGAAGAGACTAAAAAAAACACACACAAACAAAAAAAAAAATACAAAAGATCAATGAAATTAAAAGCTGGTTCTTTGAAACAATAAAGAAGACTGACAAACCTTTAACCAGACTCATCAAGAAAAAAAGAGGACACAAATAAATAAATAAATCAAAATTGAAAGGAGAATAACTGACACCAAAGAAATATGAAAGATTGTAAGAAAATACTATGCCGCCCTAACTGGTTTGGCTCAATGGACAGAGCATCGGCCTGTGGACTGAAAGGTCCCAGGTTCAATTCTGGTCAAGGGCATGTACCTTGGTTGTGGACACATCCCCAGTAGGAGGTGTGCAGGAGGCAGCTGACTGATGTTTCTCTCTCATCAATGTTTCTAACTCTCTATCCCTCTCCCTTCCTCTCTGTAAAAAAAAATCAATAAAATATATATTTTTTAAAAGTACTATGCCAACAAATTGGCCATTGTGGATGAAATAGATTAAGTCCTAAAAACACACAACCTTCCAAAAATAAACTAGGAAGAATAAGAAAACCTGAATAAACTGATTACAAATAATGAAATTGAAGCAGAAATAAAAAACAAACAAACAAAAAAACTCCCAGCAAACAAAAGTCCTGGAGCAAATGGCTTCACAAGGGAATTTTACCAAACATTCAAAGAAGAACTAATACCTATCCTTCTGAAACTGTTCCAAGAAATTCAAGAGTAGGGAAGTCTTCCAATCTCTTTTGATGAGACCAGCATTATCCTAATTCCAAAACCAGACAAAGACACTACTAAGAAAGAAAATTATAGACCACTATCACCAATGAACATCGATGTTAAAATACTCAACAAAATATTCGCAAACTGGATCCAACAATACATTAAAAAGATCATACACCATAGCCAAGTCAGATTTATTACAGGGATGCAGACAGGTACAATATTTGCAAATCAATAAATGTGATACATCACATAAAATTAAAAATAAAAATCACATGATCATATGAATAGATGCAGAAAATACATCTGATAAAATCCAGCACCCATCTATATATATAAAAGGCTAATATGCTAAGTGTCTGTCTGGGTAATGACATCATGTAGCAACACCCAGTTTCCTCTCCCTATTAACTAGCCACGTTGGAGTTTCTGCAGCCCAGGAACACAACTTGCTTCATAGCCAGGTGGAAACATTTAACACTATAAGCAAATGTCTGTGAAGTGTTTTCCTGTGCCTCATCTCATTTGATCCTCACAGAAGTCTTGGAGTAGGTAGAGAGGAAACTTGGTGGAATCCTATTTTCTTTTCATTAGCCGGAAAACAGAGATTTAGAAAGCTTAGAAACTTGACCCAACTGAAAAGAAGTAAGAAATGGTGAACCTTGAAAATGACTTCAGCCAGAACCGGTTTGGCTCAGTGGATAGAGCGTCGGTCTTCGGACTCAAGGGTCCTGGGTTCAATTCCGGTCAAGGGCATGTACCTTGGTTGTGGGCACATCCCCAGTAGGGGGTGTGCAGGAGGCAGCTGATCGATGTTTCTCTCTCATCGAGGTTTCTAACTATCCCTCTCCCTTCCTCTCTGTAAAAAAATAAAATATATTTTAAAAAAAAAAGAAAATGACTTCAGGTTTTCTCACTGCGCAGAATATAGTCAAACACTGCTGCAGTTAAATATGTTACCCTTTGTTCTCCCTGCATAATCTACAATAATAATCTGCTTTGTGTTGATATTTACTGCTGTGTTGCTGACAATTACCTGAAAGAGAAGTTGGGGTGCTTCACTGGGCTGGAAAAAGTTTAGCTAAATCAGAAAGCAGGTCTAATTAAGCAAGTTTATTCTATATCTATGGAAGGCTAAGTTGACTCATGCATGCGTGATACATATAAAGCTCTTGCTGACACCAATCTAAACAGGGTAGGAATATTCCTACCTGAACCAGTTTTTGGACATGGTCAGTTATACGTTGCTTTATCTCGAGTTCGAAGAACTGGAACAGTTGTAAATACTTCATCACAAGGGAAATTAGTCAAGTACTCTGAAAGTGTTTTTACTCTTGATGTGGTATACAGGGAGGTATTAGAATAAGTTTAATCAATTTATCAGTCATTGTTTTTATCAATGTTATTTTTATATCATGTTTATTATTTTTATATCATGTCTTTGTGTTGTTATAGCATGTTGTTATTGTTTATTAATTTATATATTATTTTTATATACATTTTACTAATTTTCTTTCATCTCTGACACTTCTATTATAGAGAAAGGGCAAATAGCAATATTAAAATATTTCTTCTAATTAATTTCCTTTCAATGTGCACGAATCTGTGCACTGGGCCACTAGTTTATGATAAAAACCCTCAGCAAAATGGGAATAGAGGAATCATACCTCAACATAATAAGGCTACATATGACAAACCTACAGCCAACATCACACTAAATGGGCAAAAACTAAAAGTGTATCCCTTAAGATCAGGAACAAGGCAGTGATTTCAACTTTCACCACATTATTCAATGTATAACTGGAAGTCCTAGCCATAGCAATCAGATAAGAAAAAGAAATAGAAGGCAACCAAATTGGAAAGGAGGAAGTAAAACTATCATTATTTGCACATGAGATGTACACAGAAATAATTCCACTGAAAAGCTACTACAATAAATAACTTCCCAAAGTAGCTGGATACAAAATTAAACTTCAGAAATTAGGAGCATTTTTACGCACCAATAATGAACTACCAGAAAGAATAATTAAAAAAAAAACCCACACATTTACTACTCCAACAAAAGAAATAAGATACTTAGGAATAAACTTAACCAAGGAGGTAGAAGACTTGTACTCACAAAATTAGTGCAGTTTTAGGTTTATAGAAAAACTGACAGGGAATTACAGAGATTTCCCACATACCTTTTGTCTCCCCACCTCAAACATGCACACTTACTCTCCCCTTTTTTTAAAAAATATATTTTATTGATTTTTTATAGAGAGGAAGGGAGAGGGATAGAGAGTTAGAAACATCAATGAGAGAGAAACATCGATCAGTTGCCTCCTGCACACCCCCTACTGGGGATGTGCCCGCAACCAAGGTACATGCCCTTGACCGGAATCGAACCTGGGACCTTTCAGTCCACAGGCCAACGCTCTATCCACTGAGCCAAACCGGTTAGGGCCACTCTGCCCTCTTATTTACATCTTGATACAACTGATAAGCCAACATCAAAACATTATCATTAACTAAAGTCCACAGCTTAGATTAATGTTCATTCTTTGGGTTCTGACAAATGTATACTGACATGTATCCATCATTATTGTATCATACAAAATAGTTTCACTGACCTAGAAATCACCTGTGCTCCATTCATCACTCCCTCCTCCCAAATCACTAGCAGCGGGTGCTCTTTCTAACATCTCTGTTTCGTTTTTTCCAGAAGGTCATATAGTTGGAGTCAGAGTATGTAACCTTTTCAGATTGACTTTCTCTCCTAGTTATATACTTTCAATGTTCCTTTATGTTTTATTGTGGCTTAACAACTCATCTCTTTTTATTTATTTATTTAATTTTTTTAAAAATGTATTTTATTGATTTTTTACAGAGAGGAAAGGAGAGGGATAGAGAGTTAGAAACATCGATGAGAGAGAAACATCGATCAGCTGCCTCCTGCACACCTCCTACAGGGGATGTGCCCGCAACCAAGGTACATGCCCTTGACCAGAATCAAACCTGGGACTTTTCAGTCTGCAGGCCGATGTTCTATCTACTGAGCCAAATCGGTTAGGGCAACTTATTTTTATAATTCCATTCTATGGATGCACGACAGTTTACTTATCCATTCACTTACTGAAGAACAACTTGGTAATTTCCAAAATTTCCATTTCATTCTTCTTTATGTCCATTTTCTTTTGTGTGCCTTAGAAATAATCAAAATCGCTTGCTGAAACACTCATAAAATTCTTGCCTGATTTAAAATCCTTGTCAGATCATTGTAATATCTAACTCATCACTGTGTTGTCACATCTTGTCTTTTCTCATTGAAATTGAGATCTTTCTGATGTTTAGGATGAGGAGTGATTTTTTCTTTTAATTGAAACTTGGTATTCTAAGACTCTGGATCCTGTGTTTTAGTGGGCTTCCTGTGACACTGCTCCAGCTAGAAAGGAGGGACACTGCTTTGTTCCTGCTTCAGTGGTGGTGGGGGGGGGGGGGCAGTTTTTACCCGAGGCTTCCATGGACACCTGGAGAAGGTGAAGCTCCTTGTTCCTGCTGGGCAGGGATGGAAGTTCAGGCTCCTCACTGGGCCTCTGCTGATACCACAAGAGCAGGAAGAGCAGAGGTGCCTCGCTACTGCTCTCACATGTCCACCACTGCCACCGTGGGTGGGTGGACTTGTTCGTGCTGGGTCCTGGTAAAGCCCTAACTCTGCATGTTCTCCTCGGACACCACTCCAGCAAGGAGGAAAGGAGGCACTTCACACCACCCGGTGGGGGTAGCTGCTTGTAGGCTCCCCATGTGCTTCACACACACACAATGGGGTTGGGAACGTCCCTTATCGCCTTGTGGGCACAAAAGTCTTGGTCCCCAACTCAGCCTTCTTCTTTGACACCACCTTGTGGGGATGGAGAAGTTGGTGAGGGGAGAGGAGGGTGTGAGGTGCAGCTGGGGCTTCTTGTTACAGCCTGGCAAGGATAACCGGCTAGGCTCTTAGTCTTTCTGGGCAGAAATGGGGCTATAGGTTTTCCACTGTGTTGCTTAGAGCAGGCAGTTACTGTCTAAAAGTAGTCTTCTTTGCTAGGCTGTCCCTTTCCTAGTCCTTTGGCTAGAGACCGCTTTTCTGAGACTGTTTTTTGTCTGCATCCATTATTGTTTCTGAGCATTCTGGAATATATGGAGCAAAAAAACCCCAAAAAACTAGGAACTCACTAACGTGTCATTCTTGGTGTGTTGGGGTCCCTAGTCAGTCTTCCTTCTTCTTCCCGCCTTTCAGTGTTCTATGCCTGTTTCATACATAATGTTCAGGGTTTTTGCTGTACTTAGTAAGAGGATTATGGAAAAGTAAGTCTACTCTTTCCTATAAGAGGCAATTTCTTTCAATGACCTTAATTAATAGCTACCCCACAGATTAGGCACCAGGAGAAGAGAAACAGTGTTCAACTTGGAGTTCAGAGAACTGCATTCAAATCCTAACTAACTTGAGAATTTCAATAAATCCTAGCTCTGTCATTCATTAGTCCAGTATCATAATTCTTTAACCTCTTGGAACTTCAGCTTCCATGTCTATAAAATAGAAGTTTCACAAGGTTGGGAAGAAGTAAGATTATGTACTTGAAAGCACCTCATAGAACACCTGGCACACAGCTGGCACTCACTGACTCAGACTCTGTGTATCAAAACGGTTAAGATAAAAATGAAATGATTTTAGACCCAGAAAATAAAACCATAAGCCAGCACTGAATTAATGTTCTCCGCCTTCTTATTTTAAAATAGGCCCCAGCCAAAATTAATTCAGGGAAATAAATACATATGTAAATTAAATGTAACCTGTAATTTCAGTGTAGAGATGAATTTATCTTGAGTTCTCACTTGTTGTTCTAGCTGGAGAGTATTCTGGTATTTTCCAGCTTCGGAAACTGGAGCCCCTAGACCAAAATCATGTTCTTTGGTGGTAACCTAGTGGAAAGAATAGGAATAATACCAGGACATTCTTTTTAAAACAGCTTTGTGGTTTCTCACAATAGTACTGTATATAAATTTTTTAATCTAACTACATTCTTAGATACATTTTCAATTGGTTTTAACCTTGTCACACCAGCAAAGAGTATTTCAGCAAGCTTTACTTTCTTAACATTTTATGTTATAAAACTTTTTCTGTGTGCTTTCCAAATATGAAACTACAATATTGAACATGCTTTTCAAAAGACACATACCCAATCCTATCCCCTTGGTAATCACTGCACTAAGAAAATATTGGGTCAGCAGCAAATTAAATATCTATCTCTAGGCCTGTGTTTTCCAAAAAGGTTTGCTACGCATATCATAAAGGGCTGACTTCTTCCTAATATATTAATAATTCCTATAAATAAGAAAGGAAAAGAAATACCCTGGTAGAAAAAGTGGTAAAGAATATGGATACTTCATATACATGGCTTTTAAATAGATTTAAAGATACTCAATCTCTCCATTTAGAGGGATACACATTAAAACAACATTGAATACCATTTTTTAACTCACCTTGGCAAAGATAAAATAGTTGGCTATGTAATGTAGCATTTTTATATATCATTGGTGGCAGTGTAAATTGGCACAATATTTATGGAGAACAATTATATAAAATCTAGCAACATAACAATAATTTCATTTCTAGACATTTCCTCCAGTGTGTACATTTTTTCATGTGCAAAATAACCAAATATTTTACATTAACATATTATACATACTACTATGCACTGTGGTTTTTTTACTTGACAATGTATCTTAGAAATTGTGTAATTTAGGAAAATAATCGGTTCTTTTCCTGAATCAAGGCTGCCTGTATGTTAAGAGAGAATTTGCTACAAGTGTCCTAGATCTCTCCTACCAACACAGCTGTTATTCTCTAAAACAGTGGTTCTCAACCTTCTGGTCCTTTAAATACAGTTCCTCATGTTGTGACCCAACCATAAAATTATTTTCGTTGCTACTTCATAACTGTAATGTTGCTACTGTTATGAATCGTAATGTAAATATCTGATATGCAGGATGGTCTTAGGTGACCCCTGTGAAAGGGTCATTCAACCACCAAAGGGGTCGAGACCCACAGGTTGAGAACCTCTGCTCTAAAATCTAGTGCTCCAGATATGATAGGATCAGGACTCCCTAGTCACAGGCCTGGAGTTACACCTTGTCTAATCTAACACTTAGCAATGTGACAGATTAATCTTCCTTCTTCCCTTTCCTAAGCAAAATATGTCGGTTTTTTTGGTTTACATTTCAGCAGTTACTGCCTCATTTGGGAACTTAAGCATTAGCTCCCACAGAGTATTTCTAATTATGAATCATTTAGGGCAGTGGTTCTCAACCTTCCTAATGCCGTGACCCTTTAATACAGTTCCTCATGTTGTGGTGACCTCCAATTTCATTGTTACAAATTGAACATAATTAAAGCATAGTGATTAATCACAAAAACAATATGTAATTATATATGTGTTTTCCGACGGTCTTAGGCGACTCCTGTGAAAGGGTCATTCGACCCCCAAAGGGGTCACAACCCACAGGTTGAGAACCTCTGATTTAGGCCTTTATGGCATAAGCTGAAACCCTAATTACTATTCCTTACACAGTTTCTGTTGAAAAATATGTTCCTAGTTATAAAAATTTCACTTGGAGTAACAGAATCAAATGACTCCTCACTATAGCAGTATTTTTCAGTTTTTAGTGAATATACAAGTCACTTGGGAATCTTGTTAAAATGAAGATTTGTACTCACAACTAGAGGCCCGGTGCACGAATTCATGCATGGGTGGGGTCCCTCAGCATGGCCTGCAGGGATTGGGCCAAAATTGGCATTCCACCGCCACCTGCTTATCCTGGCCCTGCTTCTCCTGCTGCGGGCCCCTGCCCAGTCAGTTCTGATTGGGAGCGGCTCATGCCATGGCAGCAGCGCTCATCAGCCTTGAGCCCTGTGTCTGGCAGCCATCCCAAGGGGGTGAGTGGGAGGGGAGATGGAAGGAGGAAGGTCTGGAATGCGATTGGCCCTCCAGGTGGGTGGTGGGATGCCCTTGCAGGCCCAGGATCCAGATCTGTCCTGCTGACCTTTGTGCTGGTTGTTGGGAGCCACCTGGTGGCTGCTTTTATATCGTTTCTTCCTTGTGGAGCGCCTAGGGAGGGGAAGTGGCCGTGGTGCCCGAGGCCGATGGCGCTGTTGGGATTGTGCTGGTGGCACTGATCCATCAATGCCTGGCCCGTTCTCCAGAGATTGGACCTGCAGGACTACTGAGGGAGTGAGTGTCTGCCGCTGGGCTGGTGGGCTGCCTGGACAGGTCGGTTAGCTGAGCAGCACTCCTGCTATGGGAGCGCACTGACCACCAGGGGGTAGCTCCTGAGTTGAACATCTGCCCCCTGGTGGTCAGTGCACGTCATAGCAATTGGTCATTTGGTTGGTTGTCCACTTAGGTTTTTATATATATAGAAGATAGGCCTGAAACACTGCATTTCTTAAATGCTGCTCAGCAATCCTTATTTGGCAAGTACAGAGACTAGAACCATAAAAAATCCCATGAAATAAGCACTGAACTAATATTTACTCTTCTTATTTTAAAATAGGCCTCAGACCCTAGCTGGTTTGGCTCAGTGGATAGAGTGTTGGCCTGAGAACTGAAGGGTCTCAGGTTCGATTCCTGTCAAAAGCACAAGTCTTTTCGGGCTCTATCTACAGTAGAGGTCATGCAGGAGGCAGCTGATCAATTCTTCTCTCTCATCATTAATATTTCTGTCTCTCCCTTCCTTCCTCTCTAATATCAATTTATACACACACAGACACACACACACACACATATATATATATACACACACATATATATATATACACGTATATACATGTATATATTTTATATAATAAAAGCCTAATATGCAAATTGACTGAACGGCAGAATGACCAGTGGAACAACCAGTCACTATGATTCACAGTGACCACCATGGGGCAGATGCTCAACGCAGGACCTGTCCCCAGCCCCATGCCTCAGGCTAGCCAAGGCAGGTGCCAGCGGGGCCCCCTGACCATCCCGCTGGTCGCCCCAAGGATTGGCTCTGATCTCCAGTCAGACCTAGGGACCCTACCTATGCACAAATCTTGTGCACCAGGCCTCTAGTATATATGTATGTGTGTGTGTGTGTGTGTGTGTGTATCTATCTATCTAT
>NW_005871258.1:1221722-1227686 GCF_000147115.1 Myotis lucifugus
GTGTGTATATATATATATATATGTATATATATATATATATATAAAATACACACACACATATATAAATATATATACATATATTTTTTAAATAGGCCTCAGCCAAAATTAATTCAGGGAAATCAAGTAATGTCTAAACCTGCCTAACAGTGAGTTCTTCATCAAGTGATCCCTTTCTACACCTCCAAATTTATCACCTCTAAGAACTCCCCTGTTAAAGACAAACTACTCCAAATTACTCCACATATTCTTTATACATCCAGAAACAGGTCATCTTTTATTCATAAGCCTTACCCTCACCCTTTTCTCCATTTAATTCTAAGGTTCAGCTTGAATTCCATATTTTCTAGGAGGTTTTCTCTATCTTCTCCATCGAATAGTGATCACTTCTTCAATGAGACTTTTGTATATAGTCGTTATAGAACAACTTATGTAGCTATTTGGTTTTCTGGATGTACATCTCCCTCACATGGTCATTAGAATGTTAAGAACAAGCAATGTTCTAGAGCTCTCTGTACTGCACCAGCCTGCACAGAGCTGTCTGTGTAATTGGAAGATATCATAAAATTTAGTAGATGTGACAATGAAGCAGTGTACCACAGCAGATACAATTGAATATTCCTTCTTCTCTTTGGAAATCTCAATAGTCAAGTGGGAGTTCTATAAAATTACCCATAAGACTAATCTAGAAATTAAAAGTAGGAAGAGGCCAAGAGACGATCACATTAGAGCTGCTACTTTCCCTGCACTAGCTTAGGAGGCAGTAAAAAGGGAGATAAATCAATGTATCTGAAATGCCCTTGTCTAGCCTGCCACCAGAATATTCTCCACATTCCCATGATCTTTAAATGGATTATGAATGGAACTTGTGTTCCTGTACAGATCTCAGAGGATGCAAGTAAAGTACTTTGCGAGCAGCAAACTGTTATCATAAACATCCAAGTGAGAACCACAATCATTCTCAATTGGGAAGTGACATAGGATAGTGGTTAAGAGTGTGTTCATTAGCATCAGACTGTTCATGTTCATCATGCTAGTTCTGCCGCTTCTTAGCTGCATGACTAGAGGCAAGTTACTTCTCTGGCCAAGCCTTCACCTATAAAATGAAAATGATAACAGTACTCGCCTCAAAGAGCTGCGATGAGGATTCATATAAGTAAAGCACTTAGAAAAGTGCCGGACTAAGCAAGTCTATATATATAATTATTATTATTAACCATTACTAGTATTCCTAATTCTTCTCAGTGACTCAACTTATCTAATTGGCCATCAAGTCCTACTGATTTTTCACTAAAATCTCTCTCAAATTCATATCTTCCATTCCTATCACTGTTTCAGTTCATACTATCAGACTGTAACAGTCACATTTATTCAATTCTCAAATTTATAAACAGAGTAATGATGACCCAATATTAGATTCTGGGGACAGAAATATGGAAACCAAATTAAAAGCTATAATTTCAACCCGCAATGATCTAGGGAACTCCAGAACTAATAAATCAGAAATTAGAGTACAGCAGGATTAGTGCACACTAGAGGAATGAATGCACATGGATGCTAAGGGAATATAGAGAAAAGGACTACAAAAGAGTATTTCTGAGTTCTACTTCCCTCCAAAAGACATAGCATGGATTTTACATGTTCCCAAAAAACTATGAACACACCCTATCGGAGCACATTATATTGTGTTTATTGGATGTCCACAGCCATTGCAACTTAACTTGTGTAAAACAGACCTCTAATTCTCCCACCTGCAGTCTGCTCTCAGCACGCCTCCACTAGGCTCCTTCCCAGTCTCTCCCAGGTCAAATGGCAGTGCCTAAGGCAGTGCCAGAGGAGTCACCTTTGTCTCCTCTTTCCCTGATCCCCATCAAATGCATCAACAAGCCCTGTGGGTTCTAACTCCAAACCCACCACTTCTCTACACTTTTATTACCACTTCCATGGTTCAAGTCACCATCATCTCGCACACGGATTACTGCACATTTCCTAACTCGTCTTTCTGCTTCTATGTTGCTCCCTGAAACTATTTTCCAAATGGAGATGAAAAGAATCACTTTAAAACAATGAGATCCTCCTCAAAAACACTCCAATGGCTCCCCAATGCAATTAGAACAAAACCCACCATTTTAAGGTCCTGTGTGATTTGGGCCCTGCCTTCACTTTCCTAAACAGACCTAGTACTCTCTTCGTTTTCCACCCGCCAGCTTTATCAGTTTTCTTTCTGTTCCTCTACTGAACCACTATCATTCCATGTTAAGGCCCAGCCCACGGCTGACTTCATCATACCCCCAGCTCAGCTCTTGGGCTGAAATGTCAGAGTCTCTTCCTTGACCTCTTACCTAAAGTAGCCTCTCTCCTAGTCACTCTCTTATTAGGTTATTTACACTTATATCATTTGAAATTATATCATTTATTTCTTCACTAATTCCACCCCTTCTCCCCCGGGCTCCCACTAGAAGGTAAGTTCCAAGAGATCTAGGCTCTTATCTCCTGCTCACTGTTAGAGCTGTAATGCCTAGAAAGGTGCACAGTACAAAATTGGTACTCAGTAAAACATTTTCAATATAATCAATGTTGATGACTGGAACAAAGTAGTTTTAATGGTAGGGATGGGGTGGAAGCAAGTTTGATGAGGACTAATAAATGAGTCAGTACTAAGGAAAAGGAAGCATGATTGTGAGAAGAGAGGTAGAGTGAAAGTTAGAAAAAACCAAGGTTGTTGAAAGGTCATTACAAAGTAGAAAATCTTGTTTCTTTTTATTTTCTCTCAAATATATTTTTATTGATTTCAGGGAGGAAGGGAGAGGGAGAGGTAGAGACATCAATGATGAGAAAGAATCATTGATCAGCTGCCTCCTGCCAGCAACCCAGGCATGTACCCTTGACTGGAATAGAACCTGGGACCCTTCAGTCCACAGGCCCATATTCTATCCACTGAGCCAAACCAGCTAGGGCTAGAAAATCTTGTTTCTTAATTCTCTTTACATCAAGGAAAGCTTCCAAAATTAAGCAAAAGCCCTGGGTTCTCTACTAAATGCAAGCACCTACACAACTTCACAGTTTCAGGGGATTCAAGAACCCCCTAAATTCTTGTACTCCGGGTTAAGAAGCCCTGCAGTGTGAACACAATAAAGATTCTAAGACATAGGTTAATGCTAACTAATGGAGCAAGGCCACTGGGCCCGTGGTCGGCAAACTGAGGTTCGCGAGCCACATGCGGCTTTTTGGCCCCTTGAGAGTGGCTCTTCCTAAGCCTTACGAGTACCCTAATTAAGTTAATAACAATGTACCTACCTAAATAGTTTAAGTTTAAAAAATTTGGCTCTCAAAAGAAATTTCAATCGTTGTACTATTGATATTTGGCTCTGTTGACTAATGAGTTTGCCGACCACTGCACTGGGCTAACAAGAAACCCAGATATAAGCTGTGCACTGTCCTCTGAGACAAGAAAGAGAAAAGGAGATTCAGGTGAAGGGTTAGATAAGGGGTAGAAATTTTTTCTTCTTAAACAAAAAGAGAGAAAAGCAAGGTCAGGTGAAGATTAAGATAGAGGTAGAAATTTGAAGAAGTTTCTGCCTGGTAGAATTTTAATTTTTCAGTAAAAAAGGAAGTAAGGTCATGTGCTAAAAAGTATCATCAGTGCTAAGCAAAATATCAGGTATATAATATGTGCTCAATAAATCTCTACTGAATATTGTGAAAGAATTAAAAATACTGGAGTATTTTATATGAGATTTTGAATTCTGATTCCACTAAAGGTCAACTTGGTGTGGGTTTATTTTTTATAAAACTGTCCCCAAATGTTTATATAGACATTTTGATGTAGGAAGGAATAGCCTCACTAACAGAGAAGCACACGAAAATTTTATGACAATTTTGAGATAGGTATTTGTGTTTATAATAAAAATCTGTGAGTAAACATTTTGGGAATTCACCTCAAACAAAATAGTAAAGCCACAATAGTTAACCTTTCCTATGAAAAAGAAATAACCTCTCCTAGTCATTCCATTCAAACCCAAAGTTCTCATTTCTCTTCAAATCAAACTATACTGTAAAGAAATAACTTGTGTTTTAAAAGTTCATAAATAAAGGGCTTTAGGGGAGGTACCACCTATCAAGATCTATTCAAAACATAAAGGGGCCAAACCGGTTTGGCTCAGTGGATAGGGCGTCGGCCTGCGGACTGAAAGGTCCCAGGTTCAATTCCGGTCGAGGGCATGTATCTTGGTTGCGGGCACATCCCCAGCAGGAGGAGTGCAGGAGGCAGCTGGTCGATGTTTCTCTCTCATCGAGGTTTCTAACTCTCTATCTCTCTCCCTTCCTCTCTGTAAAAAATCAATAAAATATATTTTAAAAAAAAATAAAGGGTTAAGTAGCTGTTTTCAAAAGGCTTTTCTGAACTGAAAGAATTTAATAACAAATAAAGTGATTTTATAGCATAACTAAGATATGGGACTGCCTTACTAACTAGCTCACTTCAAAAGATTACCATGGGGAAATAAAAAGGGTATCATGGGGGACATGTATAAGAAACTTCACAATAGTGTTCTTCACATTCACCAAAACTGTAAAATCTTTAATGTCCACCCAAAAGAAGATAAATTGTAGATAAATTCTTACAATAGAACACTAAACAAACTATAAGCAACAAGGATAAATCTTAAAACAATGTCCAGTAAAGAAACAAGATGCAAAGAAATAGGAAATTTTCATTTATATAAAAGTTCATAAATAAACCAAACTAGAATGTGCATGTTCACATACGAAGATGGAGGAAAAGCAAGGAAGTGGCTAGCATAGAGGCTACATCAGGGGAGAAGGGCGTGTGATGGGAAAAGGGAATAAATATAGTAACACCTGCTCTAACTGCCTCTGTACCGGGAGGACCTCAAGAGCAAACTGGACCAAGCAACTGGAGACCAGGACAGAAAGACAGCCGGGAAATCTCTATAACTGATTAGATGCTGGGCTAAAGCAGTGGTTTCTTTCTTTCTTTCTTTTTTCAGAAGAGAAACAAGATATATTTAAGAAGCTGCCATTAAAAATGCCAAAATTTATTATTTAAAATAAATACTTCATTAATGTACCTCCCTCATTATTTTCCACTAGTTGACTGATTTAGTTCATTAATTAGTTCATGGGTTAACTAAAACACAAACAAAAATAAGCTGTATCCTGGAGGCAGGTTTGAATGTGACAAGCTCCTTTTACATTTATAACTAACCTATTTCCTCTACTTAAAGGCCGACTGTTATTTATTTCCATACAACCACAAAAGGCGTAGTTGAGATGCCAGTAGAGGGCATTTAAAGACCGAATACCGGGAGGTATGAGGGCATGGAGGGGAAGAAGGAAAACTCGGACACCGTCATCTTTGCAAGCTTTTCCTGATGCCGCGATCCTTGACTTTATTTAAAGGGAAAGAAGTATTCCTGTGCGTATCTGGGTATCAGGCCCATGACTGCCTCGGTTCTCAACTGCCTCCACTAGTTTCAGACAAAAAGCCCGCTCACCCTGCCTTTCCCGGGCACTGAAATTACATGAGGTTTTCATGAGGACGCCCTTCCCCTCGGCCCTTCGCCCCCGAAGTCTGTCAAGAACTCAGAAGTGAGAGGCTGGGAGCCAGGAGCCCGGCTGGACTCCCCGATCTGACTTCCAAAGGCTCAGCTCCGTCCGCAGCGTCTCTAAGCCCAACAGCCCCCCGCAACCCAGCGCAGGGCGGCAGGACGCCAAGCGGTCACCATAGGAACTGGCCAGCCCTGCGCTCCCGAGAAAGGGCGGCGGGAGCAGGGCGGCTCCCGGAGGGCTTCCCGGGCCGAGCTCGGCCGCCACTGCCCCTCACAGCAGCTCAAGCCGCGAACCCCTGCCTCGGGGTCAGCCCGCCCCGACCCCACACACGCCCCTGGCCGCTGCCTCCTCAGAGGCCTTCCGGCCCAGAAACTGCTGGGCCCCCACCGGGCCATC
>NW_005871258.1:1227916-1231735 GCF_000147115.1 Myotis lucifugus
GCTCTGTACCTGAGGGGGGCTCGTCCTCCATCTTCCTAGGCGCCGTCGCTCTGCTTTGGTCTCACGTGCCCTCAGTCCCTGTGCGCACGCGTACCTGGCTCGTCGCTCCTCGCAGGGACTACGTGGCGACGCGTCCGTTCACGTGCCAGCCCTCAGACGCCTAGGGAAGGCCTCCTCGTGGTCCAATCCGCCGCCGCGCAGGCGCACGCCCCACAGCGCCGAGTTTCCACAGGAGCGTCCGGTCTCCTAGTAACAGGGGCTAGTCCTAGGGGCGCCTTCATGTAACGCGCATGCGTAGGTCTGTGTGTGCAATTTTCCCAAAGCTCTGGAACACCTGTGGCTTTGCTGCCAAGGCTTTGTACCACTTTCCCCATAGATCAGGCGCCGGTCTGGACCCAGTGAACTCCTTATCCTGTTCTAAAACAATACACATGTCATTAGACAGACATATACTTTCCCAAATACCACTCAGAGAGAATAGGGAAGAGTTATTAGATATTTGAAATCATCCTGTGAGTTAATCTGTCCTTCAGTTTCCCAACCAAATCAAAGCAAAAAAAAAAAAAAAACCTTTGAAAGAAATGCCTAAGACAAAACCGTCCAACTCTTTCGTTACAGTCTTGGTATTTTGTTCGTGGCACCCTATGTCCAAAGAAATACCATCTGTCCATGTCATTAAGTGGTCAGGTCCAGGTAAGGGTAGTAGCAAGTACAGTGTCTGACAGATGTTGCTGTGTTTTCCTGGACAATTTAAAATATCCTGAGGTGCTTCTTTGAGTGACCAAAGCACACGGTTGGGTACCCTAGGAAAGTGCAACAACCTTCCTTTCAGAACCTTGTTGCAGAATTTACATTATGGATACACATTACTACTACCACCTTCTCTCTCCCACCTCCATCAAAATGTGGCCTGAAGAGGAGAAACATATTAAAATACTAAACAGGTACAATTTAGAAACAGATTTCTTTCACATTCAAACTTATGCAAATTGAGATTTAAAAATGATTTTAATCTATGCAACCTTTGTTTTGCTAATAGTCCCCAGCATTTTGTTAAAACCAACAGTAGAGAACCCGAGTCCTTTGAAATTGAGGCACTTTAAAAACAGTGCGATTAGTATTTAGTGACAATGGTATCTAAAATTATGATTTCAGATAAAAGAATTAATCTTGGTAATGTAAGACAATTGCTAGCTACTTAGGGGTAATAGGAACATTTTAAACTCATGGAGTTTAAAATGGTCTGTTAAGCCATCATATTGTAGGTGCTAATCCTGGTGAATACTATATGCGGGCTTATTGTTTCACTTCAAAAAGTGTTTTTGCTGTGTGGGGTCTTCTTTTGGGTCTGACCACTTGAAAAACAGAGTTAAGAAAAAGTCTGTGACCTGGTCAGGGCAGGTTATCTCAGCAGCCATTTTTCAATAGATTTCTCTCTGAGGAATTTGAGATTAACTAAGGCTGACCCTGGGCTTTCAAAAAGCCACAAACAAATTCTCAGTTGCGCTCCAGCCGGGTGGCTCGGTTGGAGCATCGTCCTGAACACCAAAAAGGTTGCAGTTCCCATCCCCGGTCCAAGCGTGTACAGGAGGCAACTGATCAATGTTTCCCACATTGATAATTCTCTCTCTTTCTCTTTGTCTCTCTCCCTCCCTCCCTCCATTCTCCATTCATCCCTTCTCTCTTCCCCCATCCCTCCTCTCCTTCTTCCCCTCTCTCCCTCCCCCTTCCTCTTTCTAAAAAAGATAAACATATCCTCAGGTGAGGACAAAAAAATGGAAAAATTCTCAGTTGACCAAGAGGGCTTGGGGGGGGGGGGGGGGTGTGTGCTAGGATTTAGTAGTGCTCTTGTAAAGCCCAGGACGCAAGCCGCTGTCACAAAGAACCAAGAGACGCTTCTCATGCAAAAAGCAAAGGGTTTATTATTCTAGCATGCCAGGGCTGACAGCTTACTCTAAAACACAGAGCAGCGGCTGCAAGCCCCGACTAAGAGTTTAAGCACAGGTTATATACCCCTCTAGCAAACGGGGGAAGCAAACGGGGGGAGCAAGGGGGTCATTCTTCTGGGAATCTTGGCGCCGTTGTGAATTAATGCCTGTCTAGTTTCTTATCAAGTTGCTAGTTTTTCAGTTTACTCCCGGGCTGCGCATAAAAGTTGTTTGTTCTTTCTGCCCCTTCTGACCTTTCCTGATTACCCTGGTGCCGTTTGTTCCATACCCTCCTGACCTGATTATATTGGCACCTTTCATTCCCCCCTTTTTCTGTGGACGGTTTCTAATCTTAGAGACCTTCGGGTTCGGCCGGGGCTGAGTACTGTTGCCTGATAATCAGGAGTTTAATATCCCCTATTCTCTGTTGTATGAATCCTATGATTCTATTTATAATACAGGGTCCTATGGAGAGAATTAACAGTAGGATTATAAGCGGTCCTGCAACTGCTGACAACAGGGTTGTCAACCATGGCGACTGTGTGAACCAAGATTCAAACCTGGGGCAAGGTGGAGGGTCTAGCCCTCACCCTTTCATTCCACCGTTGCTAGAGGCTCGTACTGGGCCTGGTGGAAGGGAAAGAAACCATTTTAGCTTTAACAACTTCTATTGAAATAGGATTTTTCTTCTTAAAATTTCTCCATGGCTATCAAAAAGTCAAATTAAGAGTCAAATTAAGATTAATTTATCTATTGTCCTGATGTTTGCATAAACACAACAAGAATGGTAACTGACCACCTTTGCTGGAATCTCATGGTTGAATCTTAATGTGCCCCGTAGGGCTAGGAAGCCAAGCCATCCAGCTGCCATCAGGCCCGCCTGCAGTATCTGCTGAGTTAGGTGAATTCTTCACCTGTAGCAATTCCACCTGAGCCCACGCTCCAGGCTTTAAGCCCATCTCAGTAGCCCTCCTACTTGTTGCGGCCCAGAGCGTATGGGGGTTCCGCAGGAACGTAGAGGCATCCCTACTGCTCCCCTTTTACTCTTACCAACCGCCAGTGATGGTAGGGCATCGGCCTGACGCTCCAGCGCCAGCCATCTTCAAGGCTTCCAAGCAGGATACCAGGCTTTCTTTGTGGCATTTTTACTGGCTTCAAGTCTTTAGAGAAACATGCTACTCCAGCCAAAGTTTTTCGTTAACAAAACCACTATTAGGAACCGGTCTTATTGAATCTATGCAAAGAAATGTTTTGCCATGTTAGCATCGCCAAATTTTGGAGGAATTACATAAGAAGAAAGACATACTGATCTACTCTAAGATTTTCTGACTTTCCTTGCCAATTCCTTTTAATTGTTGGCATTAAACTTTCTTTTTATGTATAACTATGCTTCAGACTTTTTACTCTAAACAGGCTTTTTTTCTCTTTTCAGACTACCCCTGACATGGGCATGGTCATAAAGGCCTGCAAGCAGTACACAGGCTGCCAACTGTTAGCTGTCTCTCAACAGAGACCAAAACCTGATGGGCACTGTTCCCTGCCCAGGTGGGCACCTGCCCTCTTGGCAGCTAGGCACCCTTTACTTTTTGGGGTTTACCCCACATAGTACCCTTCTAGGACAGCCAATATACATTTAAACCTGCAAGAGAATTAAAGGTTAATGTGACATATCAACATAATGAAACATAATATAGGCATCATGGCCGCTTTAGGCAGCCACATCTTCTGCTATTAAACATGTGATTCTATAAATTGTCTTTGTCTCTTTGGAGCCATGTCCATGAAGATGCAGGCATCATCTAAGTCTATTGTGGGGCTCCTGGCGACAGAGTGATCGCGAGTCATGTTACCAGCATCAGCAGGTGGAGCACGCTGTAGCTTGGCTGCGTTG
>NW_005871258.1:1231835-1233269 GCF_000147115.1 Myotis lucifugus
TGCCAGCATGATCACCCCCTATCATCCCCCTGCCAGCCAGTTGCCCCCAACTGCCCTCCCTGCCAGCCTGGTCACCTCCATGTGCCCTCCCCTGCAGGCCATCTTGTGACTACATTAGGGTGGCCATCTTGTGTGATGGTGTGATGGTTAATTTGCATATTACTGCTTTATTATATAAGATATACTCTATGAAATCATTTGAGTAGCTTCTCTGCTGAGAATTAGAGAAATAATGACTTCTATGTCAAGTGAGACAACTTATGATAGCTTTGCTGTGAATTGAGGATGGAATCATCTTTTTCCCTTTGGAAATGATTCCTTATTATGGTGAGAAGGGGTTCTCATTGTAATACCGCCCCCCCTCCCCATTTATTTATGGTTTTCTCATCTCCTGCTGTGGTGGAGTCACCGGATACAGTTGTAAATTACACCATTATTTTAGGAGCCTCTTTTGTAAAGTGCTTTAAGTTAAAAGGCACAGCCTAAATTCTACGGTAAAATGTATATAAATATGTGCCTTAGAATAAAAAATATATAGGATGGGCAAAAGTAGGTTTATTGGTGATAATAAAAAACTCTGTGCCAAAGTGTACTTGCGTTTATCAAGTAGACCACAAGAATGTGTAAATAATGAAGGCCAGCAATGTGAACACGTACAAGATTGTACCTAAGTGCAGTGTCATTGTGACAGTCCTTTGAGTTAATAAAGCTACTGTAATAATCACATTCTGCATGTCTTTTTCCATACGAACAACTGTAAACTTGCTTTTTCCCATCCCTAAATATGGGTCATGTTTTCTTATTCTATTCAGCTACCCTATGTCTTTTGATTAGAACATTTTATCCATTTACATTTAAGGTTATTACTGATAGGTACTTATTTATTGCCATTTTTTTTCTTTATACCTATGATCTTCTCTTTCTCTTGATTTTTTTCTTCTTAAAGCAGTCCCTTTACCATTTCTTGCAATGCTGGGTTGGTGGTAATATACTCTTTAACTTTTTTTTTTTTGCCTGGGAAACTCTTTATTTCCCCTTTAATTTTAAATGATGGCCTTTCTGGATATATTATTCTTGAAATTCAGGTCCTTGCTTTTCATTACTTTGAATACTTCATGCTACTCTTCTGGCCTGAAGTATTTCTGCTGGGAAGTCAGCTGACAATCTAATGGGACTTCCTCTGTTTCTCTTTTGATACCTTTAAGATTGTTTTTCTGCCTTTAACATGTGCCATTTTAAATATGATGGGTCTTGGTGTAGGCCTTTGGGTTCATCTTGATTGGGACTCTCTGTGCTTCCTGAACTTGTGTGATTTTTCCCCTTCACCATGTTAGGGAAGTTTTCTGTCATCATTTCTTCAAAGGGTTCTCTATTCCTTGCTCATTTTTTTTTCACCTTCTGGTACCCATATGTTGTTGCATTTCATGTCCCAAA
>NW_005871258.1:1233369-1235524 GCF_000147115.1 Myotis lucifugus
TGGACAGCAAATGACACTATCAGATTGACATGATCTATTTAACCTTTGTTTAGGAAGGCAAATGCAAATCATTTACTCCCAAATGTCCTTGGTTTAGGGAAGATGGGATTTCTGCTCAGTTTCCCTATTCTGCTTGTTTCAGCTTATTGGCTTATCATGCATTCAACTTTCTTTCTACATTTCTCTTTTTTTTTTTTTTCACATATACAATCTTCACAAATTTTACACTTTCAAATTAGCCTTCAAACCTTCTATGTCCTTCAAAAATGCATAACCATACCTCAGACCTTCCATTAAGTATTTTTCTTTATCTTTCTTCCATGGCACCAAAGCTGTACATTCCAGTTAGTTGGAACTCTGAGCCTTAATTAATTTTTAAGGTGACATGTAAGTAATTAACATTCCTCAGATTTAGCAATACATTCATATTTTTTTTTTAAAGAGACACAACCAGAAATTTCACTAGCTAAACAATTTTAAACAAAGACACATATTTAAACAATAAAGACAGATAACATTCCCCATTAAAAACTTTGAATCACCACGGCTAGCAATATCAGTTTGTGAGCATACAGGCCTTGTTGACGTCATCTTGGGATAGCTGTCTGCCTCTTTGTGGTCAGCGACTTCTCGTCCTCGAAAGGCCTCAGCTGTTTCTCGCCCTTGAAAAGTCTCTCATCTCCGTTGCAGATGGAGATGGGTGTCAGAGATGGGAGTAGATGTCCATTCACAGTCAGGTGCCTTTTCCAAATGAGAAATGTGAATCTAGAGCTAACTCCTTTAAGTTTAGCTGCACATGGGTCAGTTAGTGATACCTGGTAAGGTCCTCTCTTTGGTGTCTTTTCCAACACACCAAATCTCCTGGTTATAAGCCATGGTCTTTGAAATCTTCGTTGCCTGGGAGTGCACTGTGAAATGAATCTGTTACCAATTTGTTAGTTCCTATAATGCGGAATGTCTGCTCTTTACTTTTCCTTATATTTGGGAAACAAAAGATTTAAAGGTCAACAATATTTTAAATAGTCATAAGAATAATTATTCTCAATTTATTCATTTTTTTTTTAATCAAACCAATAAGCAGCATATTTTAAATTCCTAATTATTTCGGAGAAAGCAAAAATTATTTTCTCAAAAATTTCTACATTCTAGACATTTAGCTATCACACCTATACAATTTCTTCCAATTCAATCCGAACCTTAAACTTTTAGCTGGCAAGTCAAATATTTAGCATTTCTTAATTAGTAACATTTTTAAGAATAAACTTCAAAAATATAAGACACAATTAACCAACAGATTCAATTCTACCCTCTATATTTCGTACGAGGCACATTCAGATTAATATTGTATATTATGTCTCTTCAAAATACCTAGATGAACGTTTTTGTCATTTGATTCAGTAAACTCCAAGGCCCCAAGTTCCTAGTGGCTCTGGAAAACCACACCTGAGGCTGGCAAACAGGCCTGGCCCAGCCCTTGACTTTAAAACGACCATTTTTCTCTGGGGAAAGTCAAGAAGGAAACTTGTAATTACATAATTTCTTGAGATTCAAATCCAATTATTATTTTAAGGCATTTACTTTGGCAAATTTTTTTGTAACAGACAATTTTACTGAATTTTCTTTTGGAGGCTTGCTGCTAGAACAAGCCTGCATTTCTTCCCTGGGTAAAATTCGCCATTTTTCTTAGGAAAGAATCAGTCTTGGGTTTTATTCTGGACATCTGTGAAGAGACGCTAGTTCAAAACTCTATCTAAATGTCCAAAAACAGGACAATTGCGCGCATTAGTTTTAAACCAGCTTTTCTCTTCACATGTGAACAGAAACCCCAGATGCATTTTCTAAATTTCGTAAAATTTTTACATTTCTAGCTGGGGCGATCTCTATGGGAAGAGGCCAGCTCGCATCCAGAGCCGCCGCCGCCCCCTGCCTTCCGGGTGTCCGGCCCTCAGGCTCCGCGGGGGGGGGGGGGGGGGGGGCTTCCCCCGGACCCGACGCCGACGCAAGCCCAAGGGGGGCCCTTTTCCCCCCCCCCCCCGGGGGGAAGGGGCGGCCCCCCCCCCCTGGCCCCCATTTGGTCCCTTCTACCCCCCAAAAGCCGGGGGCAAAAGCGGGCAAAACAGGGGGGGTTTTCCCCCAAGTTCCCGAAAAAAAAATT
>NW_005871258.1:1238045-1242175 GCF_000147115.1 Myotis lucifugus
AGACAGATTAGAGTGCAATAGAAAATTAAGCAATTGATTTGTCCGATGCTAGAAATCAAAGCAGGAGATATTTCTCCCTTTCCATTAATGTGAGGGAGGTAGGGAAATGTATGGAGGAGGAGGAACAGGTAAGTGGGAATATGAGGTCAGAGGTTCTTGTGGAATTTCCTGTGTAGAATCATGAAGAAGATAGCACAGTAGGTGGCGCACACATCCAGGCTTGGGGGCCATGGAGATGAAGCAGCTGGGATGCCTTTGATAGGGTTAGCCTGGTGACCAGCTCACAGTGCATTCTTTCTATTTCCTCGGTAGTTAAATTAGATATCTTTATAATAGATAAAAATACAGGGTTTTAAAGATATACTTACATAGATATAGTTATATATCTGTATGTATATTTAGATATAGTTACTTTTGATACATTTATTTAAATAGTAGATATTTAAGTGCTCAGACCATTTTAACTTTCAACTTGGGCTGCTATATTATTTTGGTATTTCCTGCATACATATCTCACTAGTGAGGACATTTTGACCCAATTTGAAAGATTTGAAGTATGAATTCTATATTATGAACTAGAAGCCTGGTGCATGAAATTTGTGCACTGGGGAGGGGGGGTGTCCTTCAGCCCAGCCTGCACCCTCTCCAATCTTGGATCCATCAAGGGCTGTCTGTAAACCGGCAGTTGGACATCTCTCTCACAATCCAGGAATGCTGGCTCCCAACTGCTTGCCTGCCTGCCTGATTGCCCCTAACTGCTTCTGCCTGCCAGCCTGATCACCCCCTAATCATTCCCCTGCCAGCATGATTGATGCCTAACTGCTCCCCTGCCGGCCCGGTTGCCCCCAACTGCCCTCCCCTGCAGGTCATCTTGTGGTGCCATCTTGTGACCACATGGGGGCGGCCATCTTGTGTGATTGTGTAATGTTCAATTTGCATATTACTGCTTTATTATATAGTACTAGTAGCCCGGTGCACAAAAATTTGTGCACTCGGGGGTGAGGGTGAAGGGTGGGGCCAGACCCCTCAGCCCGACCTGCATCCTCTGTCATGTT
Organism: Myotis lucifugus; assembly: GCF_000147115.1. Lineage (NCBI taxonomy): Eukaryota > Metazoa > Chordata > Mammalia > Chiroptera > Vespertilionidae > Myotis > Myotis lucifugus. Next base: position 1,239,101 of record NW_005871258.1, read on the forward strand.
CCAGGACCCCGGCCACTCCTGGCCTAGGCACAGGCCTACAGGCTTGGGGCAGCCTGGCTCCTGAGGCCCCATTTTATCAAGAGAACAAAGTCAGCGTTAGTTACAGCCCTCACTGAACCCAGTACAGTGCATCTGTGCATGCAACTGCCTCGTTCATGTGCCTACTAAATTACTAACATCTTGAGGACATAGCTCTGTCTTATCCTGCTTCAACTTCAGTGCCTGGCCTGGTGCCAGGGACCTGAGAGGTTTGCTGAGTGAGTGAATAATGAGTGAGTGAATGAGTGAATGAATGAGCGAGTAAGTGAATGAGCAAGCAGCTAAGTTCCGGCCCCACTCCCGGCTGCCTGAAGCCCATGCGGGAAAGTTCCCACCCTGCTCCCAGCACCTGGCGCCCCTCTCCTGGCTGCATACTGGATTACTAACATCTTGAGAACATAGCTCTGTCTTATCCTGCTTCAACTTCAATGCCTGGCCTGGTGCCAGGGACCTGAGAGGGTTTGCTGAGTGAGTGAATGAGTGAATGAATGAGCGAGTGAATGAGTGAATGAATGAGCAAGTAAGTGAATGAGCAAGCAGCTACTGGTATAGTTGACACTCCTCTCTGGGCTGCCTAACGCAAACCTCGGGAAGTTTCTGCCCTGCTCCCAGGGGCCCCTCAACCTTCTCCTGGCTGCATAGTTCGCACTCCACTCTGGGCTGCCTGACACAAACCCTGGGCAGTTCCCGCCCTGCTCCCAGGGGCCCCACTCCCTTCTCCCAGCTGCATAGTTTGCACAGGGCAAAGGCAGCCCGGGTGTGCGTGTTGGCAGATCAGTGCATTAGCACCCGCCAACCCAGGATCCCCACGGGAAGGCCGTTTGTGGGCATGGCCAGTGGCGGATTGGTGCATTAGCACCCGCCAACCCGGGATCCCCACGGGAAGGCTGTTTGTGGGCATGGCCAGTGGTGGATTGGTGCATTAGCACCCGCCAACCCGGGATCCCCGCGGGAGGGCCGTTTGTGGGTGCAGCCGGTGGCTGATCGGTGGATTAGCACCCGCCAACCCAGAATCCCCACGGGAAGGCCGTTTGTGGGCATGGCCAGTGGCGATCGGTGCATTAGCACCCGCCAGCCAGGGATCCCCGCAGGAGGGCCGTTTGTGGGTGTGTCCGGTGGTGGATCACTGCGGTCCCGCAGGCCTGCCCTGGGTCGGGTCCCATATGGGCTGCCTGCCGCCCGGGTCGCAGATAGCAGGCCTGGATGGCAGTGGGGCAAGCGGGATGGCACTGTCCCGCCCTGCCTGTAGTATGCAAATTAGCCACCATCTTTGTTGGCGGCTAACCGCCATCTTGGTTGGCAGTTAATTTGCATATCACCCTGATTAGCCAATGGGAAGAGTGTCAGAGGTATGGTTAATTACCATGTTTGTCTATTATTAGATAGGATATACTCTATGAAATCATTTGAGTAGCTCCTCTGCTGAGAATTAGAGAAATAATGACTTCTATGTCAAGTGAGAGCAACTTATGGTAGTTTTGCTGTGAATTGAGGATGGAATCATCTTTTTCCCTTTGGAAATGATTCCTTATTATGGGTAGAAGGGGTTCCCATTGTAATACCGCCCCCCATTTATTTATGGTTTTCTCATCGCCTGCTGTGGTGGAGTCACTGGATTCAGTTGTAAATTGCACCATTATTTTAGGTACCTCTTTTGTAAAGTGCTTTAAGTTAAAAGGCACAGCCTAAATTCTGATGGTAAAATGTAAATACATATGTGCCTTAGAATAAAAAATGTATAGGGTAGGCAAAAGTAGGTTCATTGGTAATAATAAAAAACTCTGTGCCAAAGTGTACTTGAGTATATCAAGTAGACCACAAGAATGTGTAAATAATGAAGGCCAGCAATACGAACACTTACAAGATTGTACCTAAGTGCAGTGTCATTGTGACAGTCTTTTGAGTTAATAAAGCTCCTGTAATAATCACATTCTGCATGTCTTTTTCCATACGAACAACTGTAAACTTACTTTTCCCCATCCCTAAATATGGATCATGTTTTCTTATTCTATTCAGCTACCCTATGTATTTTGATTAGAACATTTTATCCATTTACATTTAAGGTTATTACTGATAGGTACTTACTTATTGCCTTTTTTTCTTTATAGCTATGTTCCTCTCTTTCTCTTGATTTTTTTCTTCTTAAAGCATTCCCTTTACCATTTCTTTTTTGAAAAATATATTTTATTGATTTTTTTACAGAGAGGGAGAGGGATGGAGAGTTAGAAACATCGATGAGAGAGAAACATCGATCAGCTGCCTCCTGCACACTCCCCACGGGGGATGTGCCCACAACCAAGGTACATGCCCTTGACCAGAATCGAACCCGGGACCCTTGAGTCTGCAGGCCAATGCTCTATCCACTGAGCCAAACCGGTTAGGGCCAAGTTGTGTCTTTTTTTATAAAAAAATCTTTATTGCCTGACCGGTTTGGCTCAGTGGATAGAGTGTCGGCCTGCGGACTGAAGGGTCCCGGGTTCGATTCCAGTCAAGGGCATGTACCTTGGTTGCGGGCACATCCCCAGTGGGGAGTGTGCAGGAGGCAGCTGATCAATGTTTCTCTCTCATCGATGTTTCTAACTCTCTATCCCTTTCCCCTCCTCTCTGTAAAAAATCAATAAAATATATTTTAAAAAAATCTTTATTGTTGAAAGTATTACGTATGTCCCCTTTTTTCCCTCATTAACTCCCTCCAATCCACCCCTGCCCCTCCCCCCAGGCCTTCAGCACCTAATTGTCCGTGCCCATGGTTATGCATATATACATACAAGGTCTTCGGTCGGTTACCTCTCCCCTCTTACCCTCCGACCCCATGCAGTTGTTTTTATATCAAACAGGCAACATGGGCTTAATTCACAACATGGAGATAAAATTTTGAGAGTCTTTTTTTTCAGATGGGGAGTACCATTAGGAAGGTTCCACAGTGGAAAGTGACCAGTGCCTCTGCAGGACAGTTCTGTCTAATATTCACTCTTAAATTGTTGTACTCTTCTGTTCCCAAACAGAAGATTTGTAATAAAATTTCCATTAAATTGC
>NW_005871258.1:1242275-1253459 GCF_000147115.1 Myotis lucifugus
CTTTTCATTACTTTGAATACTTCATGCCACTCTTCTGGCCTGAAGTATTTCTGCTGGGAAATCAGCTGACCATCTAATGGGACCTCCTCTGTTTCTCTCTTGATGCCTTTAAGATTGTTTCTCTGCCTTTAACATGAGCCATTTTAAGTATGATGGGTCTTGGTGTAGGCCTTTGGGTTTGTCTTGATTGGGACTCTCTGTGCTTCCTGAACTTGTGTGATTTTTTCCCTTCACCATGTTAGGGAAGTTTTCTGTCATCATTTCTTCAAAGGGTTCTTTATTCCTTGCTCATTTATTTTTCACCTTCTGGTGCCCATATGTTGATACATTTCATGTCCCAAAGTTGTCTTAAACTATCTTTCTGCTTTTTAATTATTTATTTTGGAAGCTCTAAAAGAAAAGCTATATTTTTTTTCTCATCATCATTGATTGTATCCTCTGCTTCATCCAATTTACTTTTAATACCTTCCAATGTATTCTTGAGGTCAGATATGGTACTCATCATTTCCAGCTGGTTGTTGGTGGTTTCTACTTACTTTTTCATGCTGTTGTAGTTCCCTTGTAATTCTTACTAAGTTCTTTGAGCATTCTTATAACCGTTACTTTGAACTCTATATCTGATAAATTGCTTGCCTACATTTCATTGAGCTCTTTTTCTGGAGATTTCTCCTGTGTTTTTTTTTTTTTTCATTTGGAACCTGTTTCATTATTTCCCCACTTGGCTCCCTTTGTGTTTGCTTGTATGTATTAGATAGATTTGCTATGACTCCCAGTATTTGTGGGGTGGCCTTATGTAGTAGGTGTCTTGTGGGACCCAATGGTGCAGCCTCCTCGATCTCCTAAGCTATATGCTCTAGGAATGTCACTTATGTGTATTATGTGAGCCCTCCTGTTTAATTGCATTTTGATTTTTATTGTCATGTTTATGTTTTGGGTCAACTTCAAGGTGGCTGACTGTGAGTCACAACTCCAACCACATCAAGAAAACTGTTGTATAGATCTTGACAGAAAATACACACACACACACACACACACACACACACACACACAATAACAAGGCAAAAAAAACAGACAGAAAAAAAAACCACAAAAACATCAAAGAAAAGATAAAAAAGAATAATGAAAGTCAATAGAAGGAGAAAAACATGAAAGAAAAGAAGGAAAAGAAAAAAGATCAGGAAAGGAAAACCAGGGGAAAAAAGTATCAGGAAAGAAAATAGAATTAGAAAGGAAAGAAATATGAACTCTTATGGGAAAAAAGACAAGAAAAACAACAGCAAATTAGATAAGAAAAAAGTGTTGGGTCCTTTTCTGATGCTGTCCGAAGCTGGACACTTGGTCTGCAGGTTCTTGGTCTGCAGCTGCAAGCAATCCACAGTATGTGGCTATGTCTGCTGGGATTGGCTGAGCCCGGGGAAAACCAAGCTTCACTCCAAGGCCAGTTTTACCAGCACAGGACCCAGGGGCAGGTCAGCAAACGGCCCAAGGACCCCTGGACTGTTTCTGCCTGCTCCGGGTGTTGCTGGCTGCCTGGCTTCGACACTGAAAAGCTCCTGGCAGAATCAGGAGGAGAGGGTTCCTGGATTTCCCATGATGGGGAGTTGCCATTCAGACTTAAGGGAAGATGGTGGGTGTTTCCCTGCCCCTGAGCCACACGGCTGAGTCTGCCTTGGGTTTTTCCCTGACCTCAGCAGGATGAAGCCCCTACTAGTCAGGCGATGGAGCATAGGAAGCCCAGAGTTTGGGTCTGCTGGAGGCTGGAGGTGGGGTGTTTCTACCAGATCTCCCATGAGGTTCCCTTGAAAGTTGGGGGAATGGTCCTGTCCCAAGCAAGTCGCTGACAACCCCTGTGATCACCCAGCCTTCCCCAGCCCCTGCCGCTGACTCCTCACTGGGGCTTAACATGCAGGGTGGGGCACGGAGGGCTGGGCAAGCTGCATGCTGGAGGGTGGGGGTAGCTGCTTTCCCCCAGGCTAATGCCCTTGGAGGGATTGATTGTTTCTCCCTAGAAAAGTGGCTGCTGTGGTACAGGAGGATGGTCTAGCATCGCGATCCTGGTGGCTCCCTACACCTCTCCCCAAAGCCACCCTCCCCAGAGTCTCCCCATGCCCCCCTCCACCACAGCCCCGGTGAGTGTCTGTGTTTACCCAACAGATGAGGTACTGTTTCCTGGAATAAATAGCAAAGCCAAAGAGCTGCAAACCTGGAATGGATCTATGGCAAAACTCCAAGTTCAGTGTAAAAACTTCCTTTAATGTGTTACAGGAACAGTCACACTTGGAAATTAAAGTATTCATTTAAGGGAGAATTGAAATCTGTAACCTTGAAGCACCTGATCATTGGTTGCCACTGGAAATATGTGGCAAATTAAATTCAAGTTTTCTTGGCAGTAAGTTTTGTCCAATTGAGACTACTGTGCTAACAATTCTATTACATCCAGTATGTCAAACTCAAAGGCTAACATGGGCCAAATAAATGAGGCATGCGGCCTGCGGCCCGTGAGTTTGACATGCTTGTATTACATAGAACATGTCCAGAAGATGATGAGCTACATGGTAAATGGAATATTCTCTGTGAAAAAAAATTAAGGGCATAATGTGATTGCAAGTAAATTGTGTAATGTTGACAACAGGTTTAATGAGAAAATAAAAATTTTCAGTGTATGTTGTACGTCTCTTAAAATTAAAAGGGCCTAGTCTCCTTCGGTAACTTCTCCCCATTTGCGTCTATCACCTATCCTTGTCCTTTTTTTTCTACTGACATCCAGCATACTCTGTCTCTTCCCTCACTGACTTCATCATTTATGTATTTATTATTTATTATTATTTATTTTTATTTTGAGAGGACATTTATTATAGCTGGGGACAGTGAAACAAGGAAGGGCATCTTCAAGAAAGAAGAAGCAATAGGAGAGAGTCTCAGCCGGGCCACTTGGGCTCACTGAAGAGTCAGAGAAAAGGGGGCCTAGGAGCAGGTTCAAGGGGTGACTCTAGACCAGCTGCTGCTGCCCACTCCTCCCCTGGCTGCAAGACTCAAGGGACCCTTAGCCTTTGGGAGAGAGAAAGGTAAAGGTTATGGGCCTGGGGCAGGAACGGAAGGGGGGGGGACGCGGAGAAGAGCTGCCTGCGCCCCAGAGGGAGAGCCTTTCTATGCTGGTGCTTCCAGGGTTCAGAAAGTCCCACTTCTGGCATCCATTTATGCCGGGGTTCATGTCCCAGCATCAAGAAGGGTTCAGGAATCTGGAAAAGGGGCTGCGCGTAGATGACATAGAAATCCAGAGACTAATAAAGAGTCTGGAGACGAGATATAATTTTGTAAGGCATTGGGGGTCAGAGGACCTTCAGCTAATGGAACTGAAGACTCCCACCTTGTCTAAGACCCTTGCTTTTATTAACACAATTTGTCCTAAGGCAAGGTGGAGGTAATACACTTCAAAGGGTAAGGTTTCAAAGGGTACAGAAGCATTGTCAGTTTGGGGAATAGCCTACGGCTGTTCAGGTGTTTGGCCAGAAGGAGGCAATAACATGTAGATTAAGATGCCCTTTAACTGTCTGGCAGCCACAATCAGTTTCCTATTCAGGTTTGGGGAAATGCCTTTAGCCATTCCCAACAGGTGACTACATGTGTGACTCAACCCTGTTGAGTCCCCAAGTCTCATCAACCTTTTGATGAAACTCTTGAAATTATGACAATTATGCTAGAATTGGTGCCCGGCACTTTTCCTCGCTGATTTGATACCCGGCACACATTTATATCTCAGCTCCTGCCTCGGTTACCATCTTGGGATTGTTTACCATATTGGACACTCTGGCCTGAGAGTTTGTTCTTATTCTTACGCCCGGGAAATACAACCAGGCTTCTGGTCACCTGTGATACCTTAAACTCTAAAGTTATCCCTTTTCGTTATATTTTCTTATCCTTCTGTCCTGTCCCACTACATCAAGCCTATTGTACATTTATAAGCTCTGAACTCTTCCCTGATCTCTTGCTTCATCTCCCTTCCTACCCCAGCTTGAATTACTTCAAGTCCACTCTCCTTTCTTGTCAGCATGCTCATTGGCCTCTCTCTTGATCCACCATAGCTAGCATTTTTTTCTTAATTCCAACAACTGACTTTTTACTCATATGCCCCAATGGCAGGCAACATGGAAGGAAAATTTGTTATGTCCAGATTTCAAGATCCCCAATAGACCACCAGGGAGCCAGCCGAGTCCAATGCAAAAGCAGAGAGTCTTTATTCAAACTAGTTTGGGCCCCCCGTCAGCCACACTCGCCGATGCAGCGGCAAGAGGCCGAGAGAGCGCTAGAGCCCCGTGGGAAGAGGGGCTTAATAGGGGGGTTGGAGTAAGGAGAGGAGAGAGGACTGCGGGCCCTGCCGATTGGCCAGGCCCAAGTCAGTGTCTTGTTACACAGGATGTGGTCATATCTATGGCGCGCACGTCCCTTGATTGTCATTGGTTAGTGTAAAGAAATCCTGGTCATTGGTAGCAGAGGCTTGGGCTTCCGGAAAGAAGCTGCTTGCTGAGCACATGGCTGCTGCCCAAAAATGGAGGATTCGAGGCAAGATGGAGGGCATAGCCCTCGCCCTTTCAAAATTCACATTATCATTCAGATTAACCCAATTCATATTTACAGTTTTCAACTTATATTTCTTCTTTCTGTTGGTATCAGATTCAACTCATCCATTGACTCCCTCTCATTTTTCAGAGGCTTTATTCCTAAATGTTTTCACTCTTCTTCAGCTCAGAATTCCACTACTCTTCATCTTGTCACAAACATTGACTCACAATTTGAGCACAGAGGCCTTCAGAAATGAGCTCCTTTATCCCTTCACGTTCCCTATTTCAACATTTCATATTTCATCCAATCTCGGAGAAAGAAATGCCTCATTTTCTGTAAAGCTAACCCCTCTAATTATAGCTTAGTTTTTGTCCCCTCTAGCCTGTTTGGACCTTATACTACTAAATATTTATCTTTTTTTTGTATTTTCTCAGTTTTTGCTGGATCCTTACCCATAGTGAATGAATATACTTATGTGTCCTCTTTCCCCAAAACTCTCCTGATAAAGGTTTTATTCTTTCTATCTCTTCATTGCCAGATTCACTAAAGAGTAACATCACTGCCAATCACTTCCTGTCTCTAAAGTTCACTCAGATACTCCTCTTACTCCTACAGTAAGTGTTTAGTGAGAGCCTACGGAGTACCAGATACATTGCTAGTTATTGGATGTTTTTGATGCATGGTCACTCAAGAATTGGCAGTTTGGTGTATTGGCTTTCAAACTTTCTTAAAACTAGAGTAAAATTATACTTTATATTGTGCACTAACACACACACATGCATTATACTATATATACATTATATATATATATATATATATATATATATATATATATATATATATATATATATATAGTAAGTTCATAATACAATGTTTATATTTTACTGTTTACTTATCTGATATTTTATATTCAATTTTATTTCATTTTTAAAAAATTGATTGTATGTTCCATTAATAGGTCAAGATTTAAGTTTAAAAATATCAAGCCTAGTGGGGAAAGTAGACAAACAAATCCTATATAATAAAAAGCGAATATGCAAATAGACTGAATGGCAGAACAACTGGAACAACCAAGCAACTAAACAACTGGTTGCTATGATGTGTGCTGACCACCAGGGGGCATGTGTGGAACATGGCAGGCATTGGCTGCAATGGGATGGTGGAGCAGGTGAGCAGGGGTGCCAGACCAATGTGGGGCGCCGGTTGCTGTCATTGGGGCGAGCCTCTGGTGGTTACTGAAAATTCTTTGCTCCTGCACGCTAGGGTCTGGCCCGGCACTCGCACCTGTTGCTAGTGCAAGTCCTGCCCGCACCTGCTCAGCCTCGTGGTCCTTTCAAGGTGTATGAATTCATGCACTGGGCCTCTAGTCAAGAAATAATCAGAAAATGAAAATAGTATGCAAGAAAGGTCCAGGTAGTTATAATAGACAATTAGTGGGGCTATCTAGCTAGAGCTATCACAGAGGTGACTTTGAACCTGAGATCTGCAGAATGAGAAGAAAACAGCCATGCAAAGTGGAGAATATTCTGGGTCTTATCAGTTATCTATTGCTATAAAACAAAGCACTTCAAAACTTGGTGGCTTAACACAGCAACAATCATTTATCACCACACACTCTGGCCTTTGGCAGTGCCTACTGGGGCTGGGGTTCAAGGTATTCATTCCCTTATAGAGTGGACTCTTCTATCCTCAGGGGAACTGCTTGAACACATGGGACCCTGGGAATCAATAGAAGAGGTACAACAAATTCTTAGGGAGTTAAGAATGAAACGGGCCACCTAAATCCCTGTCATTGAAGATCTTGATTGAGCCACAGTCACAGCAGGACTGCAAGGCAGGATACTCCAGTTCATCCCCAGCACCACGTGTGGGACACTGAGCCCAGTCGTGGGGCGACTTTGATGTCGGGCAGTCCACTGAAGATCTGGGGGAAACTGACAAAGCCCAGGAACAGGTATAAACTATGGGAAAGACCCAAGATAGAAAATTTGAGAAGCCAAAAGGTTATCCCAATCTGATGAAAGCTTATTCTCTTTCAAGGGCTGTTTGCCTTAACCTTCATGGTGAATCAACCTCATTTTTCACCCTAAGGAATTGAATTCTTATAGCAAATGCTATAACAAATTGAAAGAGTTATTGGGCAACTGAGGCCTGGGTGTCCTCTTCACTGCAAACCACAGTCTCCCCAGCCTGTTGGGGGATCTCCCCATCTCCCTGACCCTCACTTGGTGAGGCCCCATTGCACGCCCTCTGTGGGCTGACTCTCAACTGACCTCCTGGCCAGGTAGACAGATGGGCATGCAGAGGAGGGGCCTGCTGTCCCCTAGGGAGAGACCCTCCCTGTGGCATGGCTCAATGCCACACAGTCAGCAGCCTCCTAGGAAGAGGCAGAACCTGATGCACAAGAGAAGCAGCAGGGCCTCTGCTCTTGGGGACTCACAGTCCTGAAGAAAGTGTGTGTGTGCATGTGCATGCACACGTGTGCCTATGTCTATGTGTGTGCACATGCATGCATATGTGCAAGTGTAAGAGTGAGCACGTGGGTACATATGTGTGCATGTGTGTGCGTGCAGTGTGTGTGTATATGTATGTGTGTGTGTGCATTTTGTGGCCCAGCACCACCTGGAGCTCCACAGCCCCACACTGGGAAGAAAGAACAATGATGGCTTTAGCAGGAACCTCATTGACTCTACTTGTCACCATATTGCTGCGCCTCATTATTCACTTCCTGACACTCAAAAGCCAGGCACCCATAGGTGCCTGGGCAGAGCCACCACCTTGGACCACCCCACACCAGGGACCCTCCTGGCCCTGCACTGTCTCCTGGGGTCTCGCCAGCCATTCTCAGCATGGACAGCGCCTTCCTCAAGCTCACCTGGGATCCGGAGACACAGCGTTCACTGAGAACAGTGCTGGGCCAGGGCTTGGCTGTGCCCACACCTCTGTGCATCTGAGGATTTTGTCTTAGAGCAGTGGTTCTCAACCTTCTGGCCCTTTAAATACAGTTATGTTGTGACCCAACCATAAAATTATTTCTGTTGCTACTTCATAACTGTAATGTTGCTACTGTTATGAATCATAATGTAAATGTCTTATATGCAGGATGGTCTTAGACGACCCCTGTGAAAGGGTCGTTCGACCACCAAAGGAGTCGCGACCCACAGGTTGAGAACCGCTGTTTAGAGTCTCTAATGTGGACACTAACCACAGCAGAATCTTCTCTCGGACTCGATGAGCTCACAGCTGCAGGAGTCCACCCTCATCAGCCCTAGGAGGAGCCCTGCAGCACCCACCTGCCTGGCTCATTCCTGAGTGGTCCCAGCACCGCCAAGCCATCGGCATAAATGTGAGCAATTCCCCCTTCACTTACAATAACCTCATTCTGGTTTCTCCTTCCTGAGGCAGTTACTTTGTAATGATGTCATGTATTTAAGCCTGATAAACATCATTACTATCAACATTTAATTGATTCTTGATTACAATTAATTATATTTCTGAAACAATCAAGCATCCTACAATTAAAAATAATTGATTCATTAGCACACCCTCTTACTTGACAATTACACAAATGCATTATTTATGTAATTACACACATTTACAGTTCATCATTCCACATTTGATGCTCTTGTTACAAAGCTACTAAAGCTCCCCAGCTTCCTTTCTAATCTTCCTGCGGCTAACACTGAGGTAGCGCAGTAAGTGCATTCAGATGGGCCCAGTGAAAAATCAGAAGTTACCTAGAGCAGTGCAGTGACCTTATAAATCAAAAGCCTAAGAAGCAGGTCAGTTCAAATGAATAATTAACTTATTCACCTCTGAATTTTTCAGAGGAAGATGCGAGAGCCCAGATTATTTGGGATCCAATGGTGTTTTTACCATTTAAGCAGAATGATGACATCATTGAGGCAAAAGCCTTCACACTGAGAAGTGCGGGAGTGAAGGGAAAGAAACAAGAAGCCAGATGAGGCCGCCTGGCAGCCCGTGTGGTCACAGCCCCAGGATGGGGGTCCCCGGCCCCACCAGAAGCAACACCAGGCGGGTGAACATGAGATGAGGTGTTTGGAGCACCCAGGTCAACTGGCAACCAGAGGCCAAAGGGCTGGCGTGTAGAGGACAGTGGACAGGAGGCCAATCCTAGTGTGGACCTGGTCTGCAGTCAGGACCCTCTCCCTCCCCGAGACAGCTCCCAAAGCGGCTACTGCATTTCTGAACCAAAAATAAGACACAGGTTTTTCTAATTTTCCTATTCATAAATCCTACATTCAGAGATGCGGATAATAGGGGAAGCATATGCACTAATTATACTAAAACCAACATAACATGAAGTATTAAAATTCTGAACCTAGATGGCATTTGTTCACATTATAGGGATGAATCTGTCACTGTCCTCATCTTCACTTGAAGGATGAGTCTTTGTCTGGATGCAGGGACCTCACTCAAATGAGATCCTTTGTTCCAGGTCCAATTTTCAGTTTTGACTAAGCAAGCAGCAGAGGCCAGAAGCACCCACACTGGGACAGTGAAGCTGGCAGGAATGTATGTTGCTGAGCTTCTTGCTCTTAGACAGCTTATGACAATATTGGAGAGCCACCAGGTGTCACAAGACAGGAGAAGGGAAGGACTGTGGGGAAATACTGGGGAGGAATTAGCAGGTGTCATAGAGGGGAATGAGAACATTAATAGAAAAGGAGGGAAATCCTGGGGAATCAGTATATGATAGATTTACATGGAAGGAGGAAAAGGGGAGATAAAATCTAGGGGAACTGACAGATGTTATAAAGGAAAGCATGTCATTTTTTTATCTATACTAGAGGCCTGGTGCACCAAATTCATGCACTGGGGCGGGGGGGGGAGGGTGTCCCTCAGCCCAGCCTGCACCCTCTCCAATCTGGGACATCCCTCTCCCAATCCAGGACTGCTGATTCCCAACTGCTCGCCTGCCTGCCTGCCTGATTGCCCCTAACTGCTTCGGCCTGCCAGCCTGATCACCCCCTAACGACTCCCCTGCCAGTCTGATCCACGCCTAACTGCTCCCCTGCCGGCCCGATTGCCCCCAACTGCCCTCCCCTGCCCACCTGGTCACCCCTAACTCCCCTCCCCTGCTGGCCTAATTGCCCACAACTGCCCTCCCCTGCCGGCCATCTTGTGCCCATATGGGGGTGGCAATCTTGTGTGAGGGGGTGATGGTCAATTTGAATATCACCTCTTTATTATATAGAATACCAGATGTCAGCAAATTATGGTGGGTGGGTGAAATCTGGCCTATTGCTTTTTTCATATGGCCCATGTGATAAGAATACTTTTTATACATTTTTTAAAAGTCAGAAAACAATTAAAAGAATATTTTTCATACATAAAGATAATATGAAATTAAAATTCCAGTGCCCATAATTAATATTTGAGTAGAACTCAGACATGTACCTTCATTTATAGATTTTCTTTGGCTGCTTTCATGTTACAGTGGCAGAGTTGAGTAGCTATGGCCAGGATGGTATTGTCTATGGAGCCAAAACTATCCTATATAATAAAAGGCTAATATACAAATTGTTCCCTTGGGAGTTCACCGGGAGACTGGGAGTTTGATTGCTCACTATGATGTGCGCTGACCACCAGGGGGCGGTGGGGAACACGGCGGGTGACCAGCGGCAGCAGAGGGGCGCTGAGGGAGCGAGAGAAGAAGGAGGCGGGGAGGCCAGAAGGTGGGGAACCACAAAGTAGCAGTGCTCAGTTGCAGGGGGGGTGGGGGGGGTAGGGTGAGAGAGGAGGCAGGGAGAGATGCAAATTAAAACAACAATGAGGTATCACCTCACACCTGTCAAAATGTCTATCATCAACAAATCAACAAATGACAAGTGCTGGTGAGGATGTGGAGAAAAGGGAACCCTAGTACACTGCTGGTGGGAATGCAGACTGGTGCAGCCATTATGGAAAACAGTATGGAGTTTCCTCAAAAAAATTAAATATGGAACTGCCATTTGACCCAGTGATCCCACTTCTAGAAATATATCCTAAGAAACCCGATACACTAATCAGAAAGAATGTATGCACCCCTATGTTCATAACAAGGTAATTTACAATAGCTAAGATCTGGAAACAGCCCAAGCTCAGTAGAGGAGTGAATAAAAAAGCTGTGGTACATTTACACTATGGAATACTATGCAGCAGTAAAAAAGAAGGATCTCTTACCCTTTGAGGCATCATGGAGGGACCTGGAGAGTATTATGCTAAGTGAAATAAACCAGTCAGAGAAAGACAAGTATCACATGATCTCACTCATAGGTGGAATATAATGAACAAAATAAACTGATGAACAAAATAGACCCAGAGACACAGAAGCAAGAAACAGACTGTAGAATCTCAGAGGGAAGATGGTGGATGGGTGGGAAGAGATCAACCAAAGAACTTGTATGCATATATGCATAACCCATGGACACAGACAATAGGGTGGTGAAGGCCTGGGGCAGGGGAGGGGGTGGGTTAGAAGAGTTCAATTAGGGAAAAAGGGGACCATATGTAATACTTTCACCAAGAAAGCCTTAACTAGGGAAAAAAAACATAAAACATTACTAAGGGGGCCTTAGCCGGTTTGGCTCAGTGGATAGGGCGTCAGCCTGGGGACTGAAG
>NW_005871258.1:1253573-1306098 GCF_000147115.1 Myotis lucifugus
CTTTCCCTTTCTTTCTAAAATCAATACAAAAATTATTTTTTAAAAACATTACTAAGGGGGAAATAAAAAGAGTAGACAGACTATTCCTCCTGCTGACAGCCCATATCATCTCCTGATTCTTTCTTTTCTCCCAAACTCATGGAAATGACCAGTACTTAGCTATGTAGAATCTGATGGTACCAGGTAGGATGATTTTTTTAAAAAAGATAATAATTCTTCCAATCAACTCCAATTCTATTTCCTAAAAATCCGACTTCAGTGTAACAATTCTACCTGTGAGCTTATATCCCATTATTTTAAAATTAAAAAATGATAAAGTAGGTTTTCATTCCAACCCCAAATCAATTATCTATAACACTTAAATATCATATATAAGTAGGAAACTGTCATGTTCCAATAGAAATTTTTTAAAAACTTGACTTCCTGATTGGCAGACAATTAATAGGTGTGTTAAAGCCTTTTTTAATTTATTTGTATGCATTGCCATGACCCAGTGATGCCTTTCTGTGCACCAGAACATCTGTCCCCTTTGTTGACCCTTAGTCTTCTTTTTAAAGAACATGTAATTCTGATATTTTAGCAATTGTGTTTGAAATGTAACTTGAGACTTACCCATTTGTAATTTTCCTAAAATATTTATGTGGAGATTTGGAAATGCATATGTAAATTTTTCTTGTATAAACTTTGGCTGAAAAATGTTGCACTGAGGAATATACAAATACTATGGCGTTAGTTAATTAAAAACCAAGAGGTGTTCTATCAAGAAAATGTTAACCAGAGATGCTGTCTGCAGAAATACGTGTAATATCTTAGGTGCTACTCAGAATGCACCATGGGGATGATGACTGTTTTCTAGTTGTATGATGCTTTGTGTGCATTTATTTTCAAATACATCCATTCCGCTTAATAATAACCCACAACCTTCGGACCAACTTAAATTCCATCCTTTCGAAGATTGTGAAATGCTCAGCATCTCTCTGCTGCCAGGTTCCCACAGACCCTTACCCAGACGCTGAAGCCCATACAAATAATCTTTTTCTAAAGATCGTTTACTCTCCCTAGTGAAAGGATCTTCTTGTTTTATTGAAGAAGAAGAAGGGAATGTTCAGAGAAATGCAAGAAACAATGCACCCCATGGTGCTGATGTTTGGGCACTTCTTGCACATAGAAGCTCTGAGCTTTTACAATGGACATGACACCTCCCTCCAGAGCCAGGGCAGGCTTATTTACAGGTTTGGAAATAGAGACAGTGCTTCCCTCAGAGTGAAGGAAGACAGGCTTGCTTATTCTCTAAGGCAACAAAGACGTCTCCCTCCGAAGTAAAGGGTGGACTTGCTTACCACACATTAGAGAGATTCAGGTTTCCTGAGTTCCTGTAACATAATCATAGGGCATGTTCCTTTTCTATAACCTAACCCATGGCATGTGAAGGCACCTGTGTGGGCCCATCTATGTCCCCTCATAGGACATAGGCGTAGAGAGAAACAGGGAGGGGCTGAAGTCCTATACAGGTGGGGGCTGAATGGGAGAGTAGGTAGAGGAGAATGGTGACAGGGGCAAGTACATGCCAAGTCACAGAGGAAATTTCTCAGGTCTCAAGTCCTTCAGGTGCTTTCATGTAAGAATAGGGAAATCATGTCCATTATACAAGGTTGAGTGAGGTAGGTCCGCCTCACGGGAAGCATGAGTGGCAGGAAAGCTCAGGCTGTGTGGAATTCTAATGACCCCAATGACCCTTTATCTTATATAATATCCCCCTTGAGTGTGAATAAACCTGTAACACAATGAGATATCAATGCCTAAATTATGTAATGTCATATGGCAAAAGGGATTCCTGAAGATATGATAAGGTGACTGTTCAGTTGACTGTGAGTGAATAAAAAGTGAGATTTCTGGGTTATGACTGAAGTGGGCCCATGTAAGCACAGAAGCCATTTAAACACAATTTCCTCTGATTCGCCACATAGGGGAAGTCAAGAAATTCAAAGCACCAGAAAGACTCATTATGCCATTACTGGCTTAGGAGATGACGGGGCCTCATGCCGAGGCCTGCAGCCCAGAGTGGCCCCTGATCTGACAGCCAGAGAAAGGGGGCCCCTGCTGTTGTCTACTGTGTAGTCTCATGGCAATCAGCAGACCTCTTCTTAAGCGATCCCAGTACTAGCTGGGACCGGGCTATGTTTAAAAGACTTTATGATGAGGTGAGAAGGGTAGAAAAAGGAATATTAATTACCCTGAGATGTGGACACTCTTGAATCTGAAAGCCCAGACCACAGCCCATCCCCTGCCTGGTCCACAGCCTGATGTCATGCATCAAGGGTCAGTTTATCTCACCAAAATGTTAGTCCTCTAGAACAATGCTTCTCAAACTTCAATATGCACTTAAGTCACTTGGAAATCTTGTTTAAATGAACACTGTGATTCAATTAGACCTAAAACTCTGCATTTCTAACAGGCTCACAGGTGATGCTGAAGATCTTATTTAGAATAGCAAAGCCTGGAGTATGCCCTTCTCACTAAGAATGCCAGGTCAATACTAAGAGAACTGGAGAGAAGGGAATTCTTTTCTGTTACATATATTTATCCAACTCTAGTACACATGTAGCTTTGTTTCACATTGCTATCCTGCATTTTTGTGAGAATTAAACTTACATACTGGAGTACAGCATATACAACTTTTGTCTTTAGCCTTTATAAGTATCCAGACCAAAATATTGTTTTCCAAAGTTACTTACATCAGCTTATTTTTTCTAACCTCTTCAGTATGGTTGTGTGATTCATTGTGAAAAAGTTAAATTCATTTGGTGCCATTTGCATTCTATCTTGGGATCCTTCCAATTTTATTGAAATGTCATGCTGTGCATCTTAAATATATACAATTTTTATTTGTTGATTATACCTCAATAAAGCTAGGAAAAATAGTTTTAAAAAGGCTATTCAATGGACAGTCTTTTAAGAAATGGTGCAGAAACAATTTGATTTCCATATGCAAAATAAATTAGCCTTGACATCTTACTAAAAATGAAGTTAAAAATGGATTGTAGATCTAAATATATAATGCAACATTATAATACTTGGAAAAGAAAATATAGGAGATAATTTTGTGACCTTGAGTTAACCAAAGATTTTTTTTTAATTATAAACTATGTTAGAGAATAAATGGATAAAGTTGAACATGACCAAAATGAAAGTTTTTGCTCTTCATGGGACACTGCCTTTTCATATTCTTTTCATAAGAAAATATCCTCATAACAATACAAACAATTTAATACAAAATGGGCAAAAGATCTCACGAAAAAAGATACACAGAGGCAAATTAGCATATGAAAACTTTCTCAACATCATTCATTATTGGAGAGAGGCAGATTAAAATCACAATGAGATGTCACTGCACACCTATTAGAATGGCTAAAATTTTCAACCCATGTTTTGAAAAACACTGTTTTAGATTATTATTAAAACTGAATTTACCTTGCAATCTATTAATAGGTATTTCTCCCAAATAGAGATACAAAAACACGCACACAAAAACTTGTAGCCAAATACCTGATAAGCTGCCCACCCTATTCCTTTCTTTGAATTTCACACATTTGCTTACATAGACTTGGAAAATCCATGCAGTAAGGAAACCTGCTTAGCTTTGCATAACTTAGTGTTTTCTTTTTTTTCCAATATATTTTTATTGATTTTAGAGAGAGGAATGGAGAGGGATAGAGAGATACATTGATGAGAGAGAAACATTGATCTGGGGGTCGAGCCCACAACTAATCCTCACCCAAGGATGTTAGAGAGAGTGGAAGGGAGGGGAGGAGAGAGAGAGAGAGAGAGAGAGAGAGAGAGAGAGAGAGACATGGACTGGTTGCCTCCTGCATGATCCCTGACTTGGGCCAGGGATGCAGCCTGCGACTGAGGTCCCTGCCCTTGACCTGGAATTGAACGCATGAACCTTCGGTCCTTGGGCTGACACTCTAACCACCTAGCAAACCAGCCAGGGCAGGCTGCCTTTTCTTAATTTAACTATTAAATTAGTATTTCCAAAGCATATATAAGCAACAAAATTAAACAGGAAGGCGAGAGTAATCTCACTTTCTGGCTTTGTTCTTCCTTTCCCTAGCCCTTCATGAGACTCAGCTATATGCCCTAATCTTTGGTGCATTGAGATAAACTGTGTCTTTCCAAAAGCATCCCATTTTGCTTTAGTGAGTTAGAATGCATGTCAGCATTTTATATCTACACAGCTAAGGCAACCTAAAAGGAGCCTGTGCCCTATCTCAGGTACCTTTGAGGTACCTTTGAGCTGTCAGCAACCCAATAGGAGTATGGACGCTAGAAGAGGAATTCAGATATTAGATATAACAGAAAGTTTCTCATACAAGTTTTTAAAAATTGGGTGCTCATGCAGATTGTAGTACCTCCACCTTCTCTCTCAAATTGAGGGGGAGCAGTTTTTAGTGAGAGAAAGTAAGAGATTACAAGTACCAGGCGACAAGAACATTTTTTATCAACTATGTCAATGAAAGTAGAGTCCTGAGTACCTGGAAGGCATTAAATTATGGAGGGTTCAGTGGGACTGAATGGATACAGGGGAAGGAAAGATAGAGACTGCCTGCCTACCTCTGTCCTAGACTTCTAGATGGAAAGGTTCATGAGAATTCATCAGGTAGAGTAAATTTATAAAATGGTTCAAGACAGAAAATGGTCATAAATAATTACTGTGAATTTAGCAAATTATCCTCTGTGATCAGTATCTCAAGAATGTAAGTGTGGCTCTAGGTAGAGTAGAAAATGTTGATTGACTTGACAAAAGCTATTCCTTTAAAATTCTGCTAACAAAACCCCGATTTTTTATGAAAGGCAATAAAC
Source organism: Myotis lucifugus (assembly GCF_000147115.1). Lineage (NCBI taxonomy): Eukaryota > Metazoa > Chordata > Mammalia > Chiroptera > Vespertilionidae > Myotis > Myotis lucifugus. The sequence goes on from NW_005871258.1 coordinate 1,258,437, forward strand.
CCAGTCCCAAGAAATAAGTCCTGATTGAAAGTAAATTATGGCAATCTCAATCCCTTTGTAGTGGTTCATTAGAGACTAGAACTGCAACCCGTCTTTGGCCAATGAGATGTAAGATTATATCAACCATAATGTTACGAGAAAAAATGTTTCTCCATAATAAGAAAGAGTGTATGAAACATGAGAAGGAAGTCTTTTTTCCCTCCTATTCCCTTGTTCACTGCATTGGAAATTGTCAGATGATGCCCAGGGTGCTGTGGTTATTTTGAGTCAATGAGGAAAAGGTCAAGACAACCAGGCAGATGTCAACCTAGAGTCCCGTCATCTCTGAGCTTCTGGTCCACCTGAAAAGTCCTGTTGCCCCAATTCTTAAGTGAATAAATGAATCTCTGTGTTATTCAAACTGCTTACGGTTGGATATTCTGTTATAGCCAAAAGTATCATAATTGATACAGCAGGGAAGCAGAGACAAACCTAGAGGAGGGAAGGAAAGCCCTAGAAAGACCAAAGTCATACATTAAGCAAAATGGCAGAAGGTGCTGGGATTGAAGGTCACCCAATATAAACGTTCAAGATTGGAGTCAACAATGGTTTGTATGAGCAAATCAAGGGAACTAGGAACTGTTTGCACTTGAGTTCCTATCCTCAGCATTGTGCTGGATTGGGGTGGGGTGATGTGCTATACTTGAAGGCATAGTTGAGTTTCTAGTCATTTCAAAAGCCTGATGATTTGAATCAAGCATATAACCTTATGGCGAACTCCTAAATCTGTTTAAGTGAACAAATGAGTGCAGGTTCATTTATGGTATGGTCTGATGGTACCAGGCAAATCGCTACCTGGTTGAATACTTCCTGGATCTGTAATGCAGAATGTTAACATTTAATGCTTTGCCAAGCACTTTTTGTTGTATGTTTTATACTATAGAGTGTTAGAGATAAGAGTGTCATTATTTGTCAGTTAATCCAACTAGGAAAGCACATAAAACACTTAGTGTGGAGATAGCAGGAATAGAGTTCAATGTTTAAATTAAGAGCAAAAATCTTGAAAGTAGTGGAAAACAGGAACAAAGCATTAACAAAGCTGGAATAAGAAACATCTGGATGGGAAGGAGAGGTTTGGGGAAATCGCTTCAATACCTGCTGGTGTTCAATACCTTCCTGGTCTAAAATGGGTATTTAGTTCATCTCATTTAAATGATGAGGGGTAGCACAGATACATAGCTAAGAAGAGGCAGAGCAGAAATCAAAATCTGGTTTACCAACTTCTGATCCAATTCCTTTTCCACTGATAACCATTGTTCAGTTACAACTGCAGCAAAGGAAACTAATGGTGAGGAAAGGTGGTTCCAAACTCAGAATCAGACCCCGCGGCTCCCCATATCAACCTTGCTGATGTGCTCAAAATTCCTCTTATTTGGCTTCTCTTAAATGACCTTGCAGCTAAATGCCTCGGGTCTCTACCCATGCACAAACCATTAGCCCTCCTGGCAAGATAATGCAGAGAACGAGAACTCCAAATAGACAAAGGGACCTTATTTGGGGAGATGTTATTTCCTATTAAGTCACCGACTTCCTATTTTGTTTTTTATAAAATTGCTGACTCGATGAGAGTGAAATGAGAGCAAGGGCAACTTCAATAGAGGGGTAAAGTTTACCTGTGAAACAGAAATGTCTCCCTGTGGCCTACTGGCTCTCCTATGGGTGTGACCCTCTCCTAGAGAATATCACTTTTAAAATGCTAATAAAATTTTAACAAAAAGGAGTTGAATAAATAGTTGTTCGACATATTTTCTCTTTTCTTATATTTAGGGAAAATATGTCGATTTATTTAAAAATATACCAATGCCCTCTTCTCCTTCCTTCAAACACAATGAATCCCAACCCTCCACCCATGCAAGAAACTTTAAAGACAATGACTAATGAAGACCTGGGTTTGCTCTAATGGACGGAAGGAGAAAGAAGCACTGTGTGTGCTTGCTGAGCTACGGAAACAGCCCGGGACTGCTGCAGTTGCACGTGCTCCCTTATTAGGATAACACACCATAATCAGTGATGGCGAACCTTTTGAGCTTGGCGTGTCAGCATTTTGAAAAACCCTAACTTAACTCAGGTGCCGTGTCACATATAGAAATTTTTTGATATTTGCAACCATAGTAAAACAAAGATTTATATTTTTGATGTTTATTTTATATATTTAAATGCCATTTAACAAAGAAAAATCAACCAAAAAATGAGGTCGCGTGTCACCTCTGACACGCGTGTCATAGGTTCGCCATCACTGCCATAGACATATCTTCCCTCATTGGACTTTCTTGGTATTGGGGAATGTGGTCACTTACGCAGCCCAGAGCCCTGCAAGGACCATTGACACTCTGTGTTTCTAAGACACACTCACACGTCGGGCCGAGGGAGGGTTGTCCAGTGAAGGAGCTGGACTGCCAGGTGCCCAGGACTATTGTCATTTTTTTTTCTATCATGCAACTCCTAAATGGGCTTTTTTTTTTATGGCTGGGCTTGAAAATTTGCTAATTATTTTAGAGGAAATTAATAGAAGTTTGAAAGTCCTACTATAATTACTAAGCAATTTAATCTATATATCTTTTTAAAATCTCTTAGGTCAAGAGAGTTTTCAGAAGACTTCTACCAAAGTCCCCAAAAATATACATTTTCCCATAAAAAATACATAATCCCATACAAACAATTTTAGAGAATAAAGAGGAAGTAGTCCCTAACTGTACAGATAATAATAGAAAAACATTTTCTACATGAAGGACTAGATGTGCTTCTAGTTACATTTCAGATGTAGTTGGTGGTCCTCTCTCTTTGGAGATAGGAAGCCTATCTTAGAAAGGGTACAGGAAACTTACCGAACATCAGTTTAGAAAAGTAGATACTAGCTGTTCACTTCATCTATTTATTTGAGAATGAAAACCTCACATGTAGTATAGTCAGATTTGCAAATATGCTGTATCTGCCAGAATGAGCAAAGATGTAATATTTGGTACATACTTTACTAACAGCCTACTCGTTATTAGACATTCAACACCCAAGTTATCAGATATTCCCATCACCTCTGAAAGTTTCCTTGTGTTCTACTATTTGTTTATGGGTTTTTCTTTTTGTGCCAACAACACTAAATATGAGATCTACCTTCTTAACATATTTAAGTGCACAGCACCTTATTTGTTAACTACAGGTGTGATGTTGTGCCACCGATTCTCAGAGCTTTTCCTTCATCTATTGATATGAGCGAGGAATTTTTGGCCTTTATTCTATTTATGTGGGATATCACATTGATTGTTTTGCATATGTTGACCCTTCCTTGTACCCCAGAAATAATTCCCACTTGTCTTGGTGTATGACCCTGTTAATGTTCTGTTGAAATCGGTTGCCAGGAGCCGATCCATCCTTGCTGCTTGACACAGTCGCTGCAGAGAAGAAACATCTGCACAACATATGTTTCAAGGGACCTGGCGTATATGGCATACTGTTCTTAATATGTTTGCTCCCCTTCTTGGTGCTATGTGTTTTAACCAAGGTCACCTCTCTGAGAAAGGTTGTTTCCCCAGGTAGGAATTTTTCCCTGAAGTTAGGGAGGGAATAAAACCCCTTAACTAAGTGCCAGGCGGGTAGTTAATCACTTTAACTAAGAACAATCACGCTTAAGCTACATAATCTTTACTCCCTGGAACAGAGATAAGAAACGCCCTAACCTTTGGAATAGAGATCGATAGGATTGGAATCAACTGGTATAAATACAGATGTAACAAGACAACAGGACACAGAACCTAGAAACAGGACTTGGCTGGAGATCCTAGACAAAACCTAGCAAGAGAACATGGCAAAAGATCCTGGACAGAACCTGGCAACAGAACTTGGCTGGAGAACCTAGACAGAACATGGCAGGAGAACCTGGACAGAACCTGGCTGAAGAACCTAGAGACAGAACCTAGGGAGAAAACCTAGAAACAGAACCTAGAAACAGAACCTAGTGAGAGAACCTGGCTGAAGAACCTAGAGACAGAACCTAGAGACAGGACTTGGCTGGAGATCCTATACAGAACCTAGAGACAGAACCTAGACACAGAACCTAGAGACAGAATCTAGAGACAGAACCTAGCGAGAGAACATGGCAAAAGATCCTGGACAGAACCTGGCTACAGATCTTGGCTACAGAACCTGGATAGAACATGGCAAGAGAACCTGACTAGAACCTGGTGACTGAACCTGGCTGGAGATCCTAACCAGAACTTCTCTGGAGATCCTGACCAGAACTTGGCTGGAGATCCTGGCTAGGATGATGATCAACTGAACACAGCCTCCGTGTCATTCCTTCTTCGCCGACTCCGTCCACACCTTTGGGGACCCCTAGACCTGCTGGGGTTGGACCCCAGCAATCGGTTTGGTAACATTTTGTTAAGGATTTTTACATCTGTAATTATCAAGGTCATTAACATGCAGTTTTCTTTTGTTGTGGTGTCTTTATCTAGACAGATTCAAAATAGTTATTTTTCTCTTCATCACAAGAGTCTGGTGGGGTTCCAGGAGTAAAACCCATGAAAGAGTAGCAACCTTCCTAGACTGCAGCCTCCTGCAGTTTCTCACTCTTAAGCCCAATCCACACTCAGCATTCCACAATGTGTCACAATTACCATTTAACTAACGTTCCTAAGCGCTCAAGACTCCAGCAGAAATGAGAAGGCCCCGCGCTCTGGAGCCTCGGCAGGTATCAGGGTGATGAATGCAGGAAAAGTTGTTGGCTTTCAAATGGTTCCGACCTTTTTCTTTACTAAGAGTAACAACTTCTAATGCTCTACATTTCAGCTGTTACCACAGTCCAAGTAGTTAATGTTTTATAAAAGTTAAGGTCCAATTTAGATTGCACATTAAAGGAAACAACCAACCCTCTGTCCAGTAATGTCAGAAGTGCTGTTATAGTAGCACCAGGGGCTAACAGTCACCCCCGATGCAGCTGGTGCCACACCATCAGGAGGCGGGGGCAGCAGAGGGTGTGGAGACAAGTGTTTTGTCTGCACACGACTTGAATCCTATGTGAACAGGGCCTACATCCTCATCGCAAATGTGCTGATGGGCACGTCCCTGTGGTCACTGTCCCAGGGGCCTGAATGAAACGCAATAAAGGCAGCACCTAGATTTTCTCCCTCACCCACTGACTCCTCAGTCTTGCTATGAGACTAGAACACAAAAAAACACAAGTATTGAGTAAAATTTTTATTATTACACTCTGAGACTTCAGGCCATTGGACACAAAGAAAGCCTGAAATGAGGGCAAGGAGGAGGGAAGGTCAAAAAGAAGAGGTTGGGTTTGAGGGGTGCGAAAAATATTCCTTCCTGGTGGGTCCTCACTTGGTCCCACGATGAGCTGCATCCCAAACTCAGGCCGCTGGCTCCCACTTGACCTAATTCTTTTCTTTCTTTTTAAAATTGATTTCAAGAGAGGAGGGAGAGAGAAAGAGAGATAGAAACAGCAATGATGAGAGAGAATCATTGATCGGATATCTCCTGCATGCCCCACACCAGGAATCGAGCCCGCAACCTGGGCATGTGACCTGACTGGGAATCAAACTGTGACCTCCTGATTAATAGATCAATGCTCAACCACTGAGCCACGCCCGCTGGACTCACCTAATTCTTGAACTTGCAGATATAGGGTAACTTCTGGTTACAGTTATAATCTTTCCATTTCAGATATCCTGGAGAGAGGGAAGAGCTAAAGTGAGTGGGGCTGGTGGAGCTCAGGGCTCAAAGGAGAGACAACCCAGACTCTGGCCTGGGACTCAAAGCTCCGCCCTCATTTTCACCAGGGACACTCTCCAGGGGAAGGAAACTCACTGAAAGGAGAGATGAAAGGAGATGGGAGAAGACAAACCAACATTGCATGTCCTGGCTCAGGTGAGGTTCCTGAAGGTGAGGCCCAGAAATGGGGACGAGGGGATGGAAAGGTTGGCCAGAAGATAGCTCTTCTCTTTCTTACCTGAGCTTTGGGACAGGCTCCCGCAGTAGCCCGGTTTTGAAATGGTGGCAGGATTTCTCTCCCAGGCACTGTAATCCATCACATCATTATTACTCCACTCCCATCCACCTGCATTGGGTTCATAGCCCTACGGAGTAGAGGATGGAGCCAGGTAAGGTTGAGTGGTCATTAGAATTCTTCATGCAGATCCCCTCAGGTGAACACCTGATCCTCCCTCGGGATCATGGAGTCTGGTCTGCTATTCCATATGCTGTCACAGAGCTTTCCTCTTTCCTAATTCCTTGCCCCTATTGGTAAATTCAAAAGTCAATAACCATAAAGACCAATGGAACCACTCAGAGTAACATGTTACTGGCTGGACAACAATTAGCAGTGAATTTATCATTACACTCTGAACCTCAAAGGCAATGACTATTCCACAAGGAAAAATGCATCTCATCTTCATGTAGGATTCCTCACTGAAGCTCAGAGAACTGAATTACAGGGTGTCATGTCTGAATGGTATACAAATCTGGACAAGAGGCAGATCAACTTCAGCTGGAGACTACCAACCTTCACAGAACTCAGCTCTTCACCTGGCCTCCAGGTCCTCCCTTTCCCCAAATGCCCCTGCAGATCTCTAAGCTCTGGAGTTCCCTGGGCAGGCACAGGGACAAGGCGTGGGCCTGAAGGGCCATAGCAGCTCAACAGATAACAGACAGGCGATGTCATCGCACCTGTGTGGGGTCATGAATCCCAATCCAGACGTTTGGGCAGCTGTTCGAATTTCTCTTGACCAGAGAGGCCAAGAAGGATGCCTCAGCCCCACTGAGCACAGACACAAGGAATCCCGAGGGTCGCTTCTGGCAGGCAATCTGTGTGAGGAAGGGACAGACTGAGGAGACGTCACTGGGGTAGGGCAGGGCTGAGGGGTAAGGAGAGGTGTGTGTGTAAAAGATGAGGGTGCTCATTCTCACTCCCAAAAAAGTCTGGAAAATGGAGACCATCCCCTCTCCCTCCTGTCTCTAATGTAATACTTCTACCTGTAAATGCACCTACTCACATGTGCGTCAGACCAGGATTTTGGTGTCATAAACAAAGCATAGCAGTAGAAACGATGGTAATAGGAGCCTTCGGGACAGTTGCTCTGTGGAGCGTTAAGTTTAATCTCGGGCTCTTGACCTGGGGTGGATGGAGGTAAGAGAGAGAAATGGAGTGAAACAAAGTGTGGGACTGGGTGTTGGGACTGACTGTGGGAATATTTGTGAGTCAGTGCTGGGGGGAACGAACACCAAACCCTTGCCTACCTCTCATCATTTCCAACACTTTCAGGATTTCTTGATCTTGAACTAGCTCCCTTATTAAATGAAGAAGCATCCCTTTTTGTTCTACCCTCCCCCTTTATTCCAAAGCCCAACACTTCCCCCACTCGGAGTTCACTGTTCTCACACCAAGTCCTCCAGTCATTCTCCTGCTTCTCTCACCACTCACCCTTCCTGCTTTCTCTCTTCATCCTGCCAAAGTCCACTCACACAATGGAAACCATCTCATTCCACTGTTAATGGAGCGCCGTGGTGCCCCCCACCATGAGTTACCCTGAAGGAAGGAGTGACGGTGGAGGAATGGCAGGCAGTTTCACTGCGTGAGGAGATACCTCGCCATTGCCACGTGCATCACACAGACTTCCTCCACCTCTTGGCCCTGAGCGTTCACAGGGAACCCAGTGCTGGAGGCAGAGACATCTCACCTTGCACCTGCGATAGGAGCATCAGGCAGGAGAACAGGATCCAGGACACGCTGGGCAGGGCCATGGGAGGCAGCATCGTACAATGTCTGTGACTTGAAGAAGCAATCAGAGATCGTTAAAGAAGTGCAGTCAGAGAGAGGGCATGTAGGGATCCCTCTGTTCTCCCTCTTGTCTTTTCCTTTGACAACACTCCTTGGAATCAATTGATCTTGGTGACATCTATCCCCTTTTATGATCCTGGAAATAATTGGAGAATCTGTACACCCTCTTAGCCCTAAGACTGATGTTCTTTGAAGACCAGAATCCTCCTATAGCCTTTCCCCAAATGTGTGAGGTAAACTCTTGCCATGGCTCTCCTCTCAGCTCCCACTTACCTGTTTGCAGGTAGCTGGATGGTTGGTCAGGTCAGAAAAGACTCAGATTTTATAAGAGAGTCTGAGGGTGTGGCCTTGAAATGAATAGCAAGCATGTGGACCAGGACAGGGATACCGGGAAAGAGCTTGGCATTGGTTCAAGGAGGTTTGTGCCATGGGAATCGACTATTTGGGGCAATGGCTGGGAATTGCCCCAGATATCACTTCTTTTCCGTTAGCAGGCCAGCACTTTCCTTAGGAACAGGTGCAATTTGGACTTTATCATCCTGTGCCCGGTTTTCTTATTCTGAAAACTTCCTGGAATGAAGGTAGCCCTTGGCACAAATTCTGATGTTATGTGGTTTAGAAAATGTGGCATTGAATAGATAAGAAAAACGGTGATAGTGCATTTTTTAGCTATCTGCCAAGTACTGGCCCCTCTAGGCATATGTATGAATATGTTTGATTTTTTTCCTGTATATATATTTCTTTTAACCTTGTATTTTAAGAATAAATAAAAAGAAATCACTAAGTAAAAGTCAGGTGGGTATAGAAATAGGAATGTTTGCTGAGAAATAAATATTAGTTGAGGGAAAAGAAACAGTTAGAACTAAAGGAAAGGGCAGTGGTTCAGAGCTGCCGGTACAGCGTCTTGTAACTCCGTGGGAAACCAGGAGGGAACAGCAGATGAATAGCCATGACTTCCTCCGTGGGGGAAGCCTGAGACCAGTCCCTCAGCTCCGTCCAATTCGGAGACGGCCATTTGCCACTTCCAAACGGCATTCTCAGAGTGCGACCTGTAGACCCACGGGGTCTTCAAGACACTTCCAGGGAGCCCGTGAACTTGTAAGTTTCATAATGATACTAAGATGTTATGTGTCTTTTTTACTGTGCTGACATTCACACTATGGGACGAAAGCAAGGTGGGTAAAGTTCTGACGCGTCAGCATTAATCAAGGCAGTAGCATCAACCGGTGTTCTCCATATCCAGGCACTTGCAAGAAACAAGACATTTTTACTGAAAAACTCTTCTGGATGAACTTGATGAAACAGTAAAAATAATTAATTTTATTTTAAGTCTGAAACCTTGGATATATTTCTTTTGATATTCTGTATGACTAAATGGGAAGTCTGCATAATAAAATACAGCTTTTGCCTCAAGAACAAGCATTTGTTACAGTTTTCATCAAACACAATTCTTACTTGAAAAATGGACTGAGAGAAAAACTTGTCATTCTCATATGGGCATTTTGGGGGCAGTTTTTTAAAAATGATCAAAACTAGTTAGTAAATAAATATTTTTTAAAATAGTTTTAACATAATATCATATATATCAATAATTCATATGAATAAATATAGTTTGGGGTCTTTAATAATATTTAAGTGTAAAAGTGTCATGAGGTCAAAACATTTTGAGAACCTGTGATTAACATCAGGCTAACAATTTTCAGGAAATATTGGGGATGAAATTATTTTATGTTAACATTACAGCTTTATAATAAGCAAAGTCTAGAAGGTGGGACACTATAGGACAAATGACTCAATTTCCTTAGCAAATGAATTTTTTAAAATAAAGCAATATTACATTCTTATCCTTTGAGAAATGTGTCATTCAAATACAATGTATGGAGCCTGTTTAGATCCTGATTTGAACAAAGCAAATGGGAAAAAAATAAATACGATGCTATCTATCAGTATCTCTCCATGTCCCCACTTGTTGCCGGTGGAGGTGGGGCTCTTGCGATGTCACAAGAAAAGGAACTTTCTGAGACTCCCATGGGAGAATGAGTGGCATTTATTTGCATGAAATCACATCCTTGAGTTCGTAGAGTCCCATTTCCCTTCATCTCACCAAGGGAAAATCCCAGCTCTGTCTCTAGCAGGGCTAAAGCATTGTCCAGAGTTTCTGTTCCATATTTGCATGTGTTCCCAGCTGCAGCCATCAGCTCATTGTCTGTGGGGGCTGCATGGTGCTAGAAAGAAGGCGAGCCCCCAAACCAAAGGTCCTGGCAGAAGACAAAGGATACTCAGGAGCCAAACAGCAAGGCAATACCTTTACTCCTGCAGGAGGTGTGCACGCATAGGGTCTGGCAGCATGCACTTGGAGTTTTATGTCTGACACATGTCATCTGTCCCTCATTCTTAATTGGTTAGAGCTTAGGCTCACTTTCTTGTGCCACTGGCTAATTTAATGTAAAAAGGGAGGGTGGACCTTTGCTGCTTCAAATGGCGGCCCCAGGGAGCTGCAAATCACGCAGGCCAAAATGGCGGCTGCCTAAAATCCCATCTTTGACAGAAAAGAATGCTAATTTATACCCACAATTCCCACCTTTTCTTATTTAACTCTTTTCTTCAAACTCAGCTAACATTCCTTGACTTTCCTGCTCTGACGTGTCTAGGAGGAGATTATTTTGCTGTTTGGTCAACACGGTTTCCATTAACCTTTGCATAAGACCCCTCATGCCTGGGATGATACACCATCCCATCACTGTAAGTCCTAACCAGATCATCAGCGGGGTGAGCATGGGTACCATCATTTCCTACCACTTTCTGAACCATTGCTCTAGTGGATCAGAGAAAGGATCCTCAGTTCCAGGATTTCCCGCTCACTCATCATCCCTGTAGGGCTCAGTGATGGTTGTGTTGTCAGGGGTGAATGTACAACACTGGCCCATGTACATTACACATAATCCTTTTTCTGCCAGAATCCTTTCCAAGGCCAGCCTATTCTCCCACATCACCCTGCTGGTGGCATCTAGTTGTGTGGCTATACCTTTAACTGCATCTTGAGTATAGTTAACAATCCTTTGCTGGTTATAGTAAATATAATTAATCCAGCCCACATTCTTGATTACAACCACCAGAACAGGACAGATTCAAATCCTGCAGCAATCTGATTTCTAGCCTGAAACTCATTTGGCACTCCTCCTGGAACCCCAGTGGGATCTGTGTAAATATGGGGATCAAAGGAGCCCCCTGGCCTCTCTTTTTTCTTCGTGGTCTGTCCAATTGAAAAAGGTTTACAATTTTCCAAAGTGAAAGGGATAGCCAATTGTATGAGCGTGCAAGTTCTGCTCCAGGTGTTGGGCAAGGCTGCAAGTAATGGTGCCCCATAAAACCATCAGACATTAACCCTGGGTATCGACAGTGCAGAATGATTGGCTTCTGAGGATACTCAGCCATTTATGCATCTGGATAAATTTCCCATAAACTCTGAGCACTATTTCCCCACCTTGAGGCAGGAGGTTAGTTTACATTGGAGGATGGAGGATGGATTGTTTTGGGGAATCCTTGCTCTTTACCTCTATTGGATGGGAACAACAAGGAGAGAGTCTTATAGGAAGTGTTTCCCTAGGCAGTTTCCTCCTGACACAAGGCAAGCAGACATTCCATCCCGTTACTGTCTGAGGTCCATCTGAATGGAAATGGGACCACTTGGGCCTCCTGCCTTCCTGCTGTGCAAGCGTAACAGTTGCTTTCATTTAGGGCATGTACAGAATATTTAGTCCATTCCACCCAGGCATTTGTTTCCTTATATCCTACTTCTATTTGCATGGTAGTGGCAGTGGCAATGTCCTTGGGTGGGGCTACCAATCTCGGAGCAAACCTTCCTAGGGGATCTTGTCCTGCAACATCTACTCCTAAACCTAGCCCTAGCCAATCTCTTGGCCTAAAGGCTGAAATATCCAAGTCATTCAAGTTATCTATAATCAATAGACTTAACTGGGTAAGCATGATCCGGATTGTACACATTTCCCCAGCCCACACTGTAAGCCCCTGCAATTTGCCAGAACCCTAAAGCAAATACACAGCTTACAGTTTCTTTAGTGTTAATTTTAAGATGCTATGTCCTGGTGTGGCTGTCCAAGTTGAGGTGTCTCCACCCAGAGAAGCTGGTGGTCAGCCCTTTACCCATGTGTGTTGGGTCCAACCTCGTTCTGCAGTCTGAACAGCAGTCTCAGTGGTAAGCCAGACAAGGTAGGGTCCTTCCCAGGAGGGTCCCAACTTGTTTCCCTCCATGTCTTGACCAGAACATAGTCTCCTGGTGAATGGTGATGAGCCAGGAACCAAGAGGAGGGCCTTCGGCCAGGAAGCCTTCTAACCTGAGAGAGATTAAAGTAGAAGAGATACCCAGTACAAACTTCTTAAGAAATTGGTCCCTAGTCTCCATTGTAGGAAGATCTTGAGGCATTTCAGGACCTACTGGAATGACCTAAAGCCAATTCTAGGTCAGGAAAAAGTTTAACTTTGTTTGTCCTTGGGTGTGGCCAGCAAATGACACTTACTGGATTTCTGTTATCTGTATCTCTGAGTATGTAGATATAAGCGATTTGACCTCTGGTTAGGGAGGCAAAATGCAAATCATTTACTGTTAAGTATCCTTGGTTTCGGGAAGATGGGATTTACTAGATAGCTCCAAATTGCTGTTTAACCATCTTAATTTCCCCATTCCACTTGTCCTGGCTTACTGGCCTGTGCCATTTATATAACTTTCTTTCCTCACAAACCTTACAACTTTCAGAACGCACTTTTTTTCCTTCAAAATGACACCAAATCCATAAATTCTTAGCCCTTAGCCTTAATATTTAGGTGACATGTTTCCTCAGATTAGCAATACATTCACATTTTTAAGATACATCCTATATAATAATAATGATAATAATAATATGCAAATTGACCAAATGGCAGAAAAACTGGTCACTATGATGCTCACTGACCACCATGGGGCAGACACTAAATACAGGACCTGCCCCATAGTGGTGAGTGCACTCCCACAGGGGGAGTGCCACTCAAACAAAAGCCAGGCTCACAGCTGGGAGCCTCTCCTGCCTCCTTGGCAGCACTAAGGATGTGCGACTGAGCGGGCCTAAGCCGTCAGTCGGACATCTCCTGAGGGCTCCCAGACTGTGAGAGGGTGCAGGCTGGATGGAGGGACCTCTCCCGCCTCCCAAGTGCACATATTTCATGCACCGGGCCTCTAGTTTTAAATAAAATACAAGACTTATTTTAGCATATTCAAATCAATCCTCTAGTTTCTCCATATGAAGCAAACTCAGATTAATATTTCAGTATCCTATTATTTCAAAATACCTTGATATTTAACAATTTTTACCATTTAACCCAGCAAACTCAAAGTTTTAAGTTGCAATAATTTTGAGCTTTTAAAGATAATCATTATTACCCCAGGCATTTTATTGGCAATTTGGTAACAGGGATATCTAATCTGCCTTTAGTGGCTTTCATGTGAATGTACTATTTCATTTTATTTTTCTTTATAAAAATGGGAGTTTATATTTTCTTTATAAAAATAGCTCCCCTCACTGCTATTTCTGCAACTTGCTGGAGGGCACTTCAGCAAATCTGCTCCTCCCAGTGTTGGGGACAAAAATCTGGAACTTGTATACCTCTAGAACCTGGGAGTCAACCTTGGATCATCATTCAAGAACTGCCCACCATCATGGAAACATTAACCTTGTAGCTCAAACAATGGAGTTCCACCATAGCCTGTACTGCCCACTATCCCATGGCTGTAATGCTTACTTCCCTATGTCAAACTAAGTCCCTAAAATATAGAAAACAAGCAAAGTAAATCAGTAACCAAATTTACATTATAGACCAAAAACCCTTTCACTAGCTAAAAGTTTCAGGTGGCTGACACCCTGAGAGGGAAAGCAGGAAGAGTCCCCAAGATTAAGAATTATCGGCAACTGCTGGGACATTCCCTCAATCTCTGCCACATGTTCAGCCTCACCACAAATAGCTGGGCTCCCCCAAAGCAGGACATGCCCCATCTTTAAACAACTTAAACTTAACAATAAAGAGAAACATTAATTAGCACACTCTTATAGGCACACACAAGCCACAGACACCACAGAATGCCCTGCATAAACACACACACACACACACACACACACACACACACACAGCATGAAAAAACAGAAACTGAAGCAGAGCAATGTCTCCTGCCCCTGGTTCAGGGACTGTCCTTCCCCCTAAACCTCCCAATAGACTATCTGGGAGAATGTATTTCCTAGGCCTTGAATTTTTGTTTCCCATCTGAGGAAACTCCTTTGTGACTATGTGCTTAACCTCCCACACTGGAGGTTTCTTGCACTCCTCGAGATCCACTTCATCCCTCTCTGGCTGCTTCCCTTGCGGGAGAATGGAACTGCAGATCAGAACCCCACACTTGCTTCATGTCCAAGACACAGCCCAGTCACATATACCCGACCTCCGAGGATACCCAATCACCAAAGTAGTACTCAGTCCAATTCCCACCTTGGCTCATGCATGAGGTTACCTGGTTGCCGCAGTGCTGCTTGCTTGGGACCTTCCCACATCGCTGGCTAACTCTCCATCCCGAGCTTGTAGTCAGCCGGGAAGGAGGGGAGGTAGTGACTGTCCCTCCTCACCGAGGCCACTGCAACGTGGCAGTGGGACACTCCTCCTCAGGAGAGGGGTGCAATGGCTCCCATAGTGACCAATGGAATCCCAGACAAGCCCCCAAAATTGTTAGAAATAAGGTGATCCCCAAAACCAGGGGTCCTGGCAGAACACAAAGGATACTTGGGAGCCAGACAGCAAGGCAAATGTCTTCACTCTTGCAGGAGGGTTCACAGGCACACAGGGTCTGGGAGCACGCTCACTAAGCGGGCAGTCCGCTAGGGGTTTATGTCTGACACACGTCATCTGCCCCTCACTCTTGATTGGTCAGAGCTGAGGCTCACAGTCTTGCACAATTGGCTAATTTAATGGGAAAGGGAGGGGTTGACCTTTGCCATTTCAAAATGGCGGCCCCCAAGGGAGCTGCAAGTCACATGGGCCAGAATGGCGGCTGCCCACATTCCCTTTTTTGACAGAAAAGATTACTTGTTTACTCTTACAATGACCAGGGGCTATGCGGCCTCTAGGAACATGGGCTAAGGCAGTGGTTCCCAAACTTATTTGGCCTACCGCCCCCTTTCCAGAAAAAATATTACTCAGTGCCCCCTTGAAATTAATTTTTTTAAAGTTTAATAGCAATTAAACAGAAAGATATATGTATTAATGTTTCTACCTTTTTCATAAAATATAGTAAAGAAAGGTGTAAATTAGAAACATTGAAGTTTGAAATTATGAAACTATTTATTGAACTCAGAATAGAAAGGTAATACATTATAAACATGATATTATTAATTGTAAAGCGCATATAATTATTACAAAATAAATAAATAATACTCACCAATTATAGTCGCACTATTTGTTAGTTAACTTTAACTTGTCACAATATCACAACAATCTAACTTAGAGTTAGATTACGCCGTAATTTTCCCGTAATAATTACGGGAAATCTCCTGATTCATAGCGTGCTCCAAAATCTGCTGGTTGTACTGCCAGTAGCCAGTACTGCCGCTGCCATTCCAGGCTTTGGCCTTGCGATCGACCAATCGCAGGAGTGGCAGTTGCCCGCAGCAATGCCTAGTGCTCACGTGTTTTGGAACGGCAATTCAGTGGCACCACGTGAACAGTGGCAGCTCGCGATTGCACATACCTCAAGGCAAGTGAGGGAGTATACGGGAACCGAGCCAACGTCCAGTACATTGTTCAAAGAAAAATTAAGCGTTACGAGCGGAATACATAAATCAATTTTTCTAAATCTTCTCTTCTTTCTTTTATGCTTTCACCGCCCCCTTACAGTTATTCATCACCCCCAAATGTACCTGTGGCCATCACCGCTCCCCTGGATCGCTGCAGCGCCCACCAGGGGGCGGTAGCGCCCACTTTGGGAATCACTGGGCTACGGCAAGGAAGCAGGAGCAACTCCAGAGCCGCAGAGAGCCACACAGAGCTAGCTCCTCTGCCTGGGGATCATCTATTCCCACATTGTTCCGTGTTTGCCGTGGTTCCACACTCTTTAGCCAACGGATTCCGTTCCAGGTTAGACTGACAGGCACCTTGCCTATGTCCCCCAACTTCACTGCGCCTGCGTCCACTCCCCGGTGCCCAGTCCCTTCCCCCGTCATTGTGGGAAATGGGCGGTAGTGTCTGGGGTGGAAAGTTGGCGCCTCCTGGTGACACTGCCCAAAGGGACACGCTGAGAACGTCTGGCCTCCCTTTCGCTTTCCCTGTGATTAATAACCAGCTAATCACAACCGCACAGTGAGACACTGACTACCAGGGATCGTTGGAAAATGTTGAGGGTTTCTACTCCTTTTAGGTGTGATTATGGTATTGTAATTATATTATTTAAAGTTTCTTATAATTTAGAACTACATAATAAAGTACTTACAGATAAATTATACTGTGCAGGATTTACTTCAAATTAATCCAATGTGTTTGGGGTAAAAAAAAAAAGTGGATGAAATGAGAGGCCATTAGAAGATGGTTGCTGTTGTTTGGTGATGGATACACAGAGAGGTTCATTTCTATAACCTTCGGGCTTGTCTGCATGCTTGTTATAAAATATTGGGGAAAGAATTTGGGAAAAAGGAAAACAGAGAAGCAACAATTGAGAAAGAAATCTTAAAGCCAATCTGACTCAAGAACATAGGTATGAAATTTCTGAACAAAAATACTAAGCCAATCAAATTCACCAAAGTATATAATAAATGAAAAGAAAAAGGAGTTGACCTCAGAAATGTAAAGGTTATGAAAAACTATTAGTATAATCATTAAGAAATTAAAGGAAAACAGTACACTATCATCGTAAAAGGGAAAAAAATTATTTGGTGAATTTCTACACCTATTAGTGAATGATAAAAAATTACCAAAGAAGAAGAAAAGAGGAATTCCTTAACATAATAAAGAAGCCTACAGAGACTCAAAAGGAAAATATTAAAAACATTTCCTTAAAATCAGAAAGGTAAAAGTGTCCCAACATCAGAGATATCTTCTATTCAACTATATGTGTACTATGTTGTAGAAAGTACACTTAGAAAAAAATACCAGAAAATTTAGACATGGTAGGAGAGTAAGTGAAATTACGACTATGTGCAAATGGTATGTTTTCACCATATAAAACTCAAAGAATCTCCAAATTAATTGTTAGAATAAATGGGAGAATTTAGCAAGCAAGAAGAATATGGTATCAACATATCAATTCCAATTGAATTGTATATTCTAGTAACAGATTTAGAAAAAGTATTTCTAAGAGATACCAGTTTTACCAAGGAAGAAAAATATAAAGTACTTAAGAATATAGCTAATAAAAAATAGTCAAACTCTCACAAAAACATGTTAAACTGTAAAGAGACCTAAATATATGGAGAAATCTATTATGTTTGTGAAGAGAAAGAGTCAGTAGTCTAAAGATGTTCCTTTCCACGATGTTGATCAATGGACGTGCAATTAGAACACAAACAAGGTTTTGTTGATAATTTCATAAACTAATTTAAACATTCAGAGGGAAAAACAGAGGACCAAGAATAGGCAACAGATTTCTGAGGATAAACAATGTGGTAAAGAATTTTGTTTGACCATACATAAGGCTTTTTACTATAGAGTAATACAGACATGGGGAAAGCAAATTTGACCAGCATGAGCGATCCAAGAGAGAGCAAGGCAAAAGCTGCAATTTTATTTAAAACTTAACCTCACCCGTTGCATGGCTATTTCTGCAACATCATATTGATTACATGGGTCAGCCCTATCTGGCATGGCATGGAATTACGCAAGCATAAGAGTCTGAGCACCAGGAAGCAGGGACCGTTGGTGTTATCTTCATAGCTTGCTACCTGAGTTGGAACGTGGTACTTTATCAGTCATGGGTCAGAAGTTCTGTGTAAGGGTTTTGATTCTTCTCTCTCTCTCTCTCTTCCTCCCTCCCTCCCTCTCCGATATCTTCAGAATCTATGTGATAAATATCATATGTACATGGAAGGAGGAACGTCGCTCAGTTCCATCCAGTAGCCCTCAAACCTTAAAAAAAAACTAGATTGTGTATGAGAGCAGGGACAAAGTGTTTATCTCCTACGTTAGTCTGATTCCCGGGGCCCTACTTATGCAAAATGTTCAGTTATGAGCTGAATTATTATCACTCTCCTGTTTAAAATGTTTCAGTGGTTTCTTTATTAGCTGGTCGTCTGATTACCTATTGCTGCACAATTAGCTATTTTAAAGGCAGTGGCTTAAAATAACAGTTTATTATTATTTCTCCTGGTTCTGTGAGTTGACTGGGTTTAATTACATGGTTTTTCTGTGGGGTTTCTCATGCAGATAGTGGCTGGAGCTTTAGTCATATGAAGGATCAAATGAACTGGATCTCAGGGGTGGAAGTTGAAACTAACTATTGGCTGAGGGCTCAGTTGGGCTGTTAAATAGAGGAAATAGAGGGTCAGTCAGCACAGCACCTTTCCATGTGGCTTGGATTTCTCATCACACAGAGGTGTTAGGATAGTAAGATTTCTTTCATTGTTGGTCAGGGTTCCCAGAGGTCAAAGCAGAAGCTGCCATTCTTCTTAAAATAGGTTGAGCAATGGCATAATTCTGTTTCTACCACACTCCATTGGTCAAGCCTGAGTTTGTATTCATGAAGAACATGAAGCGCACCATCATGTTTATTTATTCACAATGGTTTAGCTAATTACAGCAGTTGCCTTTAATTGCATAATGCCTTAGAAGACTTGGATTTTAATTTTATTTCCTCCATTTAATATGTTATTTTGAGTAACTGACTTTATCTTCCCCTCCTTGCATCTGTGCTTCTCAAATTTTCAATGAGGATTTTGGACAGAGGTCTCTGATGTCCCTTCTATAATCTGCCTATTGTTGGTTGGAATGCTGGAATATCGTGAAGGTGGATCAAGAGACCTCTGGAAAATAGTTACTGCTCCCATATTAAAGTCTCAGATGTCTCTGAGGCCATCATTTTTCTCCTATTGCACCAGAGGGGTCATTTGTGAGCAAGCTTTGAGAAAAGTACACAGTCAGGAAACCTGTCTGGAGACAGAGCCATTAAGGAGAATTTTCACTCTATTATTTAGTCAGTTACTACATGGCTATTAGAAACAGCTTATTTCCAAAATGAGAACACATAGACTAGGACAGTGATGGCGAACCTTTTGAGCTCAGCGTGTCAGCATTTTGAAAAACCCTAACTTAACTCTGGTGCCGTGCCACATATAGAAATTTTTTGATATTTGCAACCATAGTAAAACAAAGACTTATATTTTTGATATTTATTTTATATATTTAAATGCCATTTAACAAAGAAAAATCAACTAAAAAAATGAGTTCGCGTGTCATAGGTTCGCCATCACTGGACTAGGAGCTCCTTGCATATTTGCATAAGAAGATTATACTTAAAGAATCAGCACATAGTATTTTCAATGTAATATCTTTATTTCAAGTGTAGTAATTTGTTAAATTCTGTGATCTTGGTTCCTATAGTGCTTGAGAAGGGCATGTTGCTTAAAGTACTTCCTATGGCTACTGGCATGTGTATGAAAAATGACCAGGGAAGAATTCAATTTTTAAAAGGACATATTCTTTCAGAAAATCTTTCAAAAATTAGTAAAGGTTGGTGAGTGCTGTTTCTAACTACTCCTTGCTCTATGGGTTAATTTTATCCCAGTAGAGAGACAGACTGTACACATCAATACACTGAAATTTTAGCTAAATCAAAGAATAAAGTAGGGTCCACTGGTTGATGCAGAAATAGCTTCTATGAAAGAGAATGTTCTGAAGGTAAATTTCTAGAGATAAGGTTATTAAAAGAAAAGAAAAAAAAGAAGGTTTAGGAGCAGAAAGAAAACATCAGATAATCTGAAATTCTTCAGATAACTGATCTTGTGGGTTAGCTGGAGTTAAGAACTGAGAAAAAAGAAAGTTTTGCTCCTTAACCTCACATTTAATGGTCTGAAGTGGGAAGAAGAGAGAGGAAAGGAATTGTATAGGAAATACTATTCAAAACATACTAGTAATGCATAATATCCAAGGCTTCCCTTTTCTTATACTTCCTTTTCTCTTTGTGTTTCATAGATTAACTTTTGCTGCTTAGGGGAGAATGGAGACATGAATAAAATTCTATTTTAATTGAAGGGATGACCAAGGGTTAGGACAGAATCAAAATGCAGGCACCAACCTGAGGATTAGGTAGAAATGGAATTCTAGGTAAAAAGAGTAAAATAACCAGATATACCAAAGTTCGAGGCAGAAAAGGAATGGCCTGTCTCAAAGCTGAGATTGACCCAAGACAACTGAGGAGAGTCAAGGAGCAGAACATTCCGAAAACAAGTTCAAGAGGACACACTCTCAGGAATGGTGAGAATGCTGGCTCCAGCCCTCAGGGCTACTTGGGATTAGGTGACTCAACCAGAATAGGGAGCCTGGGTGTGTGGAGTAGAGAAAACCTGGGGTTGGGATTGCCAATAGGATTCTTAGTCTGGAAGTGATCTGAGAGAGTATGAATGCTTTAAAGTGATGGTGCTCACTTTCCTACTCAAGATGTTCCCTGGGCCTCCAGATACCCATGCGTAGTTGTCCCCATGCCGGCCCAGACGGTGAGTTAGTGGAAAGGATACTCAGTGAGGCACAGTGATTAAGGATTGGGCTCTCAAATCAGATGGACTCATTTCCGGATGTTGAGGTGGAAATTAAATAAAATAATGAATGAATATCCTTAAGCATGATGCCGACATATAATCATACAATACATGACAGATAATTAGAATGTTTTCTTCAGTGCCTGGTTGTGTCATAACAGTGCTCAATAATTAACAGTGGAATGACATAAATACATAAAAACGGCCTGCAGATGTAAATTATAGAGAAGTGACCCATGGAATAATTTGTGTAGCTTACCTATTAGTTGATCTGGCCTTTATCAATATTGCTTTGAGGACGTCAAGCCACAGTGATGTCCAGCCATTTGTATTCTCTATATAGCTTTAAATAAAATGAAACACTATTTATTTTTAAAGGGTGTTCAGATGTTTCTAATTTAGGAAAAAACTCTGCTCATAAATTCAGTTATCATGGAACTGCCAGACTAATTGGTGCAGGAGCTCATCTGATTGTAGATACCACTTGCTCAGCACGAATTTTGTGCCTGGCACTGTGCTAAGAGCTCTACGTAAATTATTGTTTTGAACATCCACATCATCACTATGAAACAGCTAGGCTTACCTTGCTTTTCACACAAGAAAATGAAACCTTGGAGAAGTTGAATGACTTGGTCGTGCTTCCTCAAAAGTAAAAGAAAGAGGACTAAAACCCAACACCAAAGCTATGGTCTTAGTCACGGGGACTCATTTCTGGAAGAAATAGATTTTTTTCCTATTAAAAATAGAGTCTTGGCCTTTGCTGAAAGACCATTAATTTCTGCACCATGGGAGAGGAAATATTTTTTCTAAGGTATATAATTTACCATTGGGATGGACCTGACATTTAGAAGACCTGAGCCCAGAAAATCAGATTTCTGATAGATATACAGGGAGAGGACTGAAAACACTAGGGAATTCTGTGAGCAGCGGCCACATGTGGTTATTTGCTAAGCTACACTAACCTACTGGATACTAAGAAAAGGAATGTGTTCAGTGGAGTTAGCAGATTCTCTTTATTTGTACAAGTACAATACTAACAATTCCTTGTCTCTAGACAAGCACTGATACTGCTCCCGCACCCATAATAAATGCTGTGAGCGTCAACTCCCCTTTGATTTAGACAAGTGCCTAAATTGCCAGAACTGTCCAATATTTCTGGCATTCAGCAGCAACGCATTAAATTCTGAAAAGATCCAATTAATTGCTCTGTGACATGATAGGTTTTTGGAAGACTTCACCTGAGTTGATGGATTCATTAATTTCAGAACATCTTATTGCTCTCTGAAATGTTCATGCAGAGTTTAAATGTCATTTTATAAAAATATATTTACTGCACAGAATATTGGTCTGACTCATTTTGGAGAGCAAGTAGGAATTGCTTGAACTGTCTGCAGCTGCACCATTGTCCTTGAACATGTCTCATTGGGTTTCTTTTTTTTTTATTATTTTATTTTATTTTATTTATTTATTTTTTTTTATTTTTCGCTAAAAGTATTACAAAGGGTATTACATAAGTGTCCTTTCCCTCCCCCCCCCCTCCACCCTTGGCAAGCCCCTGCCATCCCTTACCCCCCAGTGTCTTATGTCCATTAGTTATGGTTATATGGATGCATACAAGTCCTTCGGTTGATCTCTTACTCCCCTCCCTCCTGTCCCCCAACCCTCCCTGGCCTTCCCACTGCAGTCCGACAATCAGTTTGAGGCAGCTCTGCCACTGTATTTATTATTGTTCAAAAGTTTGTAATGGTCTTAATTATCCATGAAAGAGTGAGATCATGTGGTATTTTTCCTTCATTGACTGGCTTGTTTCACTTAGCATAATGCTCTCCAGTTCCATCCATGCTGTTGCAAATGGTAAGAGTTCCTTCTTTTTAACAGCAGCATAGTATTCCATCGTGTAGATGTACCACAGTTTTCTAATCCATTCAGCTACTGATGGGCACTTAGGCTGTTTCCAGATCTTAGCTATGGTGAATTGTGCTGCTATGAACATCTGGGTGCATATATCCTTTCTGATTGGTGTTTCTGGTTTCTTGGGATATATTCCTAGAAGTGGGATCACAGGGTCAAATGGGAGTTCCATTTCCAATTTTTTGAGGAACCTCCATACTGCCTTCCATAGTGGCTGCACCAGTCTGCATTCCCACCAGCAGTGCACAAGTGTTCCTTTTTCTCCACATCCTCTCCAGCACTTGTCGTTTGTTGATTTGTTGATGATGGCCATTCTGACAGGTGTGAGATGGTACCTCATTGTTGTTTTGATTTGCATCTCTCGGATGATTAGTGACTTTGAGCATGTTTTCATATGTCTCTTGGCTTTCTGAATGTCCTCTTTTGAAAGGTGTCTATTTAGATCCTTTGCCCATTTTTTGATTGGATTGTTTATCTTCTTTTTGTTAAGTTGTATGAGTTCCCTATAAATTTTGGAGATTAAGCCCTTATCAGATATGACGTTGGCAAATATGTTTTCCCATGAGGTGGGTTTTCTTGTTGTTTTGTTGATGGTTTCTTTTGCTGTGCAGAAGCTTTTTATTTTGATGTAGTCCCATTTGTTCAGTTTCTCTTTAGTTTCAACTGCCCTAGGAGCTGTATCAGTGAAGAAATTGTTTTGGCATAAGTCTGAGATTTTGTTGCCTTTGTATTCTTCTAGAATTTTTATGGTTTCCTGTCGTACATTTAAGTCCTTTATCCATTTTGAGTTTATTCTTGTGTATGGTGTAAGTTGGTGGTCTAGTTTCATTTTCTTGCATATATCTGTCCAATTTTCCCAACACCATTTATTGAAGAGACTATCTTGGCTCCATTGTATGTTCATGTCAAAAATTAATTGAGCATATTGGTTCGGGCTAATTTCTGGACTCTCTATTCTATTCCACTGATCTATATGTCTGTTCTTGTGCCAGTACCAGGCAGTTTTGAGAACAGTGGCTTTGTAATACAGCTTGATATCTGGCATTGAGATCCTCTCATTGGGTTTCTTGGTGATGCAGCCACACATGTGAATTTAGGTGCACATGTGTGTGAACACAGGTTCAGAATGGTGATTTTGCTTTGCAAAACTTAACACACGTGTTTCAAGATTTTTTTCAGGTGGAGCCTTTCCCCACAATTACTCCAGCTGTAGATAACACGAGAGCTTGACTGCAGCGTATTTCGGAAAATCCCTGTGGAGTGGGAAGCTATGCTAATCAGCACACCTAAAGAGCACAGAGAACACTCATCAAGAGGACAGCCTTCCGAATTCTGAAGGGTAAGTGTAAGGGATGGGAGCAAACAGAAGTGCATTGCAGGCAGCTTTCTTCATGCAAAGGCATGGGCTGAGGATGAAAGTCAAGGACTGGGAGCTGCAATGGTTTCAGGCCTCAGCAGTTTGTATAGAACTGGGGGGGATCTGAGACAATACAAGAACATACCAGCAGTCTTGGGGAAAGGTGCTGTCAGTCGTAAAGGGTAGATTTAAAAACTGGACCATCGGCCCCTATGAACTCAGGTGCAAACCATGAAACAAAGGCTGAAGCTCCGGCCAGCTGAATAGGCTGAAAGTGTGAGAGTGATTTGTCTCAAGGGCAACCTGAGGATCTAGTCCAGCCGTGGGCAAACTACGGCCCGCGGGCCGGATCCAGCCCATTTGAAATGAATAAAACTAAAAAAAAAAAAAAGACCGTACCCTTTTATGTAATGATGTTTACTTTGAATTTATATTAGTTCACACAAATACTCCATCCATGCTTTTGTTCCGGCCCTCCGGTCCAGTTTAAGAACCCATTGTGGCCCTCGAGTCAAAAAGTTTGCCCACCCCTGATAGTCCAAGTTCAGCAGTTTCTAGGCTGGACACTTGAGGAGTAAACTCAGATTCCATAAGACAGTGGGTAGATCTACTAAATCACTGGCCACCTTGGTTTGGATGGGCTGTGTGGTTGACATGAATGGAACCAGCATGGGGGAAAATGGTACTTTGAGCCCACCATGTGTTCTCCAGCTTCCTGGAGAAAAGTCAGATAAGTTAAGTAACAACTTCTCCGCACCTGTTTCCTCAGTGATAAATGGAGGCACTATCTGAAGATCCTTCTGAGAGTCAAGGAGAACATGGACTTACTGGCACAGCCATTTAGGAGCAATTATCCCAAAGTTCACACTCTAGTTCACTCTCCAACGGTTTGTCTGATACTGTCCATGTGATCTCAACCTTGGTTTTATTTTTTTTCCTCCATAAAATGGTGATAACATCTACCATGCAGGCTCCTTTTTAGGATGAGCAAATATTTGCTACTTTTAACAGCTTTTGCCTCATGCATGATCTATCTTCTAACGTCCCACACCCCTCTTCCTTCCCACACCCCTGTTGCCCGTAAGTGTCAGGTACCGGTGCTGCCTCAGCGAGGCCCACGGCCATCTGTCAAGTTCCACATTCTAGTCCAATTTTCTCCAGTGAAATTCACCCCCTGGACAGTAATTTCTCTATTCCTTGTCTAAGTCCCTTTTAAAGAATAAAGATAAAAATTGACTGTTTAATGAGATTTTATAAGACTAGCAAATTAGAAAGATCTTTATGGAGACATCACTCTTTATACACAGAGTGGAGGAGGGCAGGATGGACCTGCCCATGTTGTGTTATATCCTGTGAGAGGGTTTCCACAGCAGGACCACGGCCCCTTTGTTTTGGGATCCCTCGTGCCTGAGCCCCACTGCGCCAGTGCATTTTCACTGAACCAGCTCTTTCTGCTTTGGCTGGACAACCATCGGTCTATCTCCTAAAGAGCAGAGGTGGATCTGAGCCATGGGGCTGGGGCAGGTTTTGAGTGATGGTAATGACACTGTTTTCAGAATCACTTCTCCTCTTTTATGGCTCAGGCTTTATGACAGAGTTGGACTTGCTTGCCCATTCCTCTCATCATGGTAAGTTCCCATACAAAACACTCCTCAGCGTCCTACAAATAAATATGATTATGATTGGCTGGAGCACTTCCGGGTAGTTGCTGAAATGTATCTGAACCCAAGATCTAGGCACAGCTGAGGCTCAGTCTGAACTTGGAGGGTAACGCTGTACTCGTGAATCCAGGATAAGCTGTCTGGGCCCACCTTGGTAGCAGAGCAAAGTAAATAAAGCTACAATGTTGTTATGGGTTGGCTCAGTGAGATAGACCACTGACTCAGAATTTAAATTTAAGAGCCTTTGTTAAGCTGGCCAGCTGACCACAGCCCGCACCCTCCCACTCTGGGAAGGTTTGAAGCATGTGGCAGAGACCAAGGGTGCAGTATGATCCTTTATAGCAAGAAGTTCCCAGAAAGTTCATAAGCACAAAGGGGAGGTAAACGGAGTCACACCTGGCTGGAGCATATCATAACACATTGTTTTTCTAAGACAATCTAGCAATTTTTCTCTGCCACGGTTCCTGACCCTAATACAACCAGTAACCCTTCTATCCCGCAGTCCCTCCCCACAACACATCAGTAAGTTTCTCATGTTTCATTTCCTCCCCCTAGCACATTCCCTACTGGTCTTATGCCCGAATCAAATCTTTGATTCAGTGCCCTCCTCTACGATATGAAATTGAGGAGGCATTTGGCAATGTAGGGGTCGAGCCGCCAGGGAAGAGTCTGGCATTGGATGGTGAAGAATTGGCCAGGGTCTCGGCCGCTGACATAGAGTCTTAGTCCCCATGTCTTTCTTCTTTCCATTGGTCAGTCCACTAGGCGAGAGGCATGAGGAGGACGGGGTTACAGTTTCTAGTGCCTCTTTTCTGCGACTTTGATGGCGGTTGGAGTGCTCAGCACCATCTGGTAGGGTCCATCCCATCTAGGTTCCAGGCTGCTAGGGTCGTGGTGCTTCACCCAGACGAGACCACCCGGAGAGAAGGCAGGCTGTGTTGGACTGGATCTCACCACGTCCTCCTCCCGTAGGGCTCTCTCCACCCGTTGTGCTGACGTGGCGCTGCTCTGCAAAGCCTGTAAGGACTTAAGCAAATTTTGGGTAGACAGCCAGGCAAGATCTTTCTCCCTTAGGTGGGGAAGGAGAGGTGGCAGCCTGCTAAACATAATTTCAAAAGGGGTGAGTCCTTTTATGTACGGGGTGCACCTAGCTCTGAGGAGGGCAAAAGGAAGGAGACTTACCCAGTTTTCGCCAGTCTCTAATTTTAACTTAGTTAATGTTTCCTTTAAGGTCCGATTCATCCTCTCTACCTGTCCAGAACTCTGTGGTCTCTAAACATAATGCAATTTCCCGGTAACCCTCAGGGCCTTAACTATAGATTGTGTAACTCTGGCGATAAACGCCGGGCCATCATCGGACCCCATGTATAGTGGCAGGCCAAACCGAGGGACAATTTCAGTGAGGAGTTTCCTAACTACTACCTGTGCTGTCTCTGCCTTGGTTGGGTATGCCTCAGGCCAGGCAGAGAAGGTATTAATGAAAACCAGCAAGTATTTATACCCTCCTTGTCCTCCTGGCATCTCGGTGAAGTCCACTTCCCAGTGTTTTCTGGGGTTCTGACCTTGGAATCGCTGTCCCGGCACGGCCACAACAGGGGGCCCTTGGTTCACCTGGGCACACACTTGGCACCTTCTAGCCAAGTCTTGGGATATTTTCTGGAGCCCTGGGATGTAAAATTTTCTTCCTAGTAGTTCTGATAGCTTTTTTCCCCCCAGGTGGGTACTCTAGTGGGTCTAGGAAGCGATGGTCCGCCCCAGGGCTTCTGGCACTATAGGCCTCCCGTCTGGCAGAATTAGCCATCCAGCCTCTCCTTCCCTGGTCCTTAGTTTCTCAGCTAGCCTCTGCTCCTCTGGCAGATGAGTAGGCTTCTCTGAGAGCCTTCGTGCTGGCAGGGCTATGAGAACTTCTAGGGGCCCTACTGGTCTTTTAGCCACTTCCTTGGCCTCCTGTAAGGGCAGTGTGAGGAGATATATCCTTGCAGTCCCTGGGTAGGTCTGGCAGGACGAGTGCCGGGGCACTTACCAGGGCTTCTTAGATCTCCCCTGGCTCCTCTTCATGTCACTACTGCCGCCCCCGCATACCGCATACCGGGTACCATCCTCTACGAAGCTGCTCCCGTCTGTGTAGAGGGTCTCATCCGGATTCTGCAGGGCTGGTCCACAAGGTCCTCACAGAGGGAAGTGAGGGTAGTCAGTGTCTCCTAGCAGTCATGCAAAGGGGCCTCTACCTCCTCGTCAGGGAGGAGTGTGGCCAGGTACAAGGCAGCTGTTTTCAGGAAGCTGAAATGTTCACTCTTTTTCCCTTTCCCCACCAGAGGGCCTGAGTGAGTGCTATGAGTTCCACAAGGAAGTCCACCTTTTGGCCCCCCACTGTCAGGGTTATTTTGGGCTCCTGGGGGCCAGCTGAGCCCCGACAACCCCAATCCACCTCCTCCACCAGCATGGGAGGGAGTCGGTTCCCCTGCATGTTCAGGGCACTCCCTTTTCCAATGTCAAAATGCACATTGATTTTTCCCAAGCTGGGGTTGGACTCCTTTTCTCCCATGAGGCTTTTCTTTGCCCTTGTTGTCTCTCCGGCCCCTTGGGCCTTTTTCCTCGCTTATGGCCAGGAGGACCTTTGCCATCCGGGTGTTTAAACCTGCCGTTGGGTCCTCCCAATTGTTAAAAACCTTCTGGGCCACCTCAACCAACTTAGAGATTGATTTCTCCTCAAAGCCCTCTAACTTCCGCAATTTTTTAATATTTGGGTTCGACTGGGAAACAAATGCAACATTGACAGCCCTCCGATTTTCCGAGGCATCAGGGTTAGGCCCCTGGACTGTCTCTGTCACTTTAGAGAGGTTTGTGGGTCTCCAAGCAGCAGCTCTGATGCCCCCTAATAGAGTCTGGCGATACTGATCGAGAGCCTCCTTTCCCCTGTCACTATTGGGGTTCCAGTTGGGTTGCCTGGAGGGAAACACAGCCTTTCTATATTTAAATAGATAGTTACAGCTGTCCCTGTAGTAGGGCTCCCCTTACTTGACTTGTTCTCTCAGAATGGACTAAAGGAGCTTTATTTCCTTACAGGGTCTTACATGTCACAGGACCTCACAGGGTCTGTAATTCCTGTAACAGAGGGCCAGTATTCACTACTTTACTAACCCCCTCTGTTCTAGACAGGCCTTCCCCAGTTTCCTACAGTCGAGGTTTTGTGCCACCCCTGACATGGGCATGGTCACACAGGCCTGCAAGACAGTATACAGGTAGCTTAACCCCTATACAACTGGGCTTGGACCTCTGTCTAGCAAATTGCAGTCTATAAGTTCAATATGCAGCCTCCAGTCCTCCTAACCCAATGAAGTTTCGGCTAGTCTCTGAGTCAGACTTCTCCTCTCTTGGAGAATTTCAAAGTCCTGATGGCTCCCAGGTCCAGGGAGAGTGCCCTTTTCTTAACTCTGTTTATTAGTTACAGGGCCCTGCTTTCCTTGTCTTCCTACCAGTCCCCTTTATGGCAGAGCAGCGACCAGGCCTCTTTGAAGGGAGTGTACTGGAAGGGGATATCAGCCCCTTCTGTAACAGCAGCAACAAGTGCTAAACCCTTTCAGTACATTTGCAAGCAGAGAGCTTTTACTAGCTCTATCTTCAGCTTTCATAGATCTCAGGCTTGCTACTCTATTTCTGGGGCTGTAGGAAGGCTAGTACCAGTCACTGGCTTCTGGCTTAACTGCTGTAGCCTGCAAGCCAAAGGCCCAAGTCTTGTACTGGGCAGCAGCGGGGCAGCTCTAGTGTCTCCACTTTCTCGCTGCTGCTGCTGCTGCTTCTTTTAGGGCCACTGCAGGCAGCTCAGGCATCCAGCCCCCCTTCTCTGATCATTCACTCCCCAATCTGGTCTGGAGCTGGGGAATAGCGCCTCGATCTGCCTTGCATCCCCAGAGGGCTGCCTGTCTAGCCCCAGATCTAGAGGGCCGGCCTGCCGTAGTGGCAACATAGGAACTGCAGGACTGGCGGATGTCGCAAGGTCCTGCAGGTTCTCCCCCCCTCTCTCTCTCCCTCCATACGCTGTCCCCTGCCTAGTATGGGATGGACTGAAGGGGTTGAAGAACAACAAAACCCCTCCCGTCGGTGGGTCCGGAGGGAAGACAATTGGCATCGGGGAGGTAGGGGCTCCGGGTCAAGAGCTGGTGGCGTGGCCTGGGCTTGAGGCCGGGGCTCACCCAGATCCGGCACCTGGGGACCATAGGGGGGCAGCCGGCTAATGGGCTCTTCCTGCTCTCCCTGAAGGACCAGGGGAGCCTTTCTCTTCTGGGGCCCGGCCAAAAGAATTGTCTGTCTCTGTCCCAATTTTCCCCTCGGGGGGCAAGCCCTCATCTACCAGGGTTTCTTGGACAATATGTCAACGCAAACCTGAATATAAGGAATTTGATCAGGATGCCCTGGGCGGCTGTATATGACATAATGGACCCGGCAGGCAGTGGTCAGATCAAAAGACCCTGCATCCAGCCACCCCTCCTGGAAAGTGGGCCACTTCTGTTCGCAGAATTGCTGTAAATCAAAAGCATTAACATTATAACCTTTAAATCTACCCTAGAACTTCAGTTTAATACAGTAAATTTACAATCTAGGTAAGAGCAACTGATAGATAGAAATCTTTATTAACTAAGTGGGCTGATTCCCCTTTAATAGTGAGCAAAAGACTCTGAGAAAAAATAATTCTCGCAGCTGCAAGAGGCTTTGAAGACTATTAAG
Organism: Myotis lucifugus; assembly: GCF_000147115.1. Lineage (NCBI taxonomy): Eukaryota > Metazoa > Chordata > Mammalia > Chiroptera > Vespertilionidae > Myotis > Myotis lucifugus. The sequence continues at coordinate 1,288,683 of NW_005871258.1, forward strand.
GGGCCAGCCCAAATGTTCAGCCAAGAGTATCAACAGAAAGTAGAATAAATCAAAGTAGCTTTTACTTCACACAGACCAGTAATGATTTACACTTTCTTAGTAGACTAGCCCAGGCTGGAGCTGTATCCAGCCCCCCTTCTCTGTAGTAATTTGGCTAGTCCTACACAAACAAACTTTGTCCCGACCGCATGATGATCGGTGGCGAGAGACAGACAAGCGAGGGAGTGACCTGTTTTCATAGATCCTCATTCAGATGCCCGCCTGGCCATGTCCCTTAGGAGTTTAGATTCGCCTTAGCTAAGGTGCACCCATATAAACCCCGGGCCTGGTCACCTCCATGTGGGGGTGAGTCACCGTTATGCCATATGATGAATCGAGGAACCACAGGTTGGGGCCCACTCGGACTCTGTAACCGAAGTCGTGGAGCCACATAAAAGAGAGGAGAGGGCAGGCCCCTTCCTTCCACACTCACACACTTTCACCAGACATTCACTCAGAGTTTAAACAATCCACCCAATTCCTAACAATTTCCCAATTCCTGAGGGAGCTCTATAGCTTCCCGGGAGGTGATCAAGCTCCCCTTCCACTCACCCAGAGTGGGCCTGACTGATAGGGGGTCGACGAAGATGACTGACCCTATCCCATTTGACAAAGGCAAAGACAACAAAGAACAGAGACAAAACAAACCAGCCAAATGCAACCTAAGGTTGCCCGGTACCTGCAGCTCACTCCTTGAAGTCCTGAAAATTTTTCAAAAAACATTGCAGCAGGGTGTACACAGAAGCAGACAACTTTTTGACAATAAACACCAAGACAAACAAATACCAGACAGACAAACCCAGTGCAGCCTACAGCCGCATGAACCAGGGACCCCGGCCACCATCGTGGCCACGGGTCAGGACCAGGAGTACCGCTGCATCCAGCCCCCCGTATAGGTCCTTCCGTGGGACGTCCCAATTCCTGTTTAACGACCGGTCTCTTACCTCTCTCGAGAGTCCAGGTGGCTCGTTTCCGAATTGAAAGTTTTGGGTGGACTGGAGGCCTCCTTGGTAGTCATTCTCCACAGATGTGGGGTATCTCGCTGAGTGCCCGGCGACAAGTGGGGGAGAGCATCCTGCCTTGAATAGGGGGTCCCTCTCCTCCCTTCCAGGGGAGAGCCTCCTGCCCTAAACAAGGGGTCCCTCTCACCCCTGCTGGGGGAGAGCCTCCTGCCTTAAATAGGGGGTACCTCTCCTCCTTGCCGGGGGAGAGCCTCCAGCCCTCAATAAGGGGTCCCTCTCCTCCCTGCCGGGTATCTCGCTGGGGCCTCCAAATATTATGGGTTGGCTCAGCGAGATAGACCACCGACTCAGAATTTAAATTTAAGAGCCTTTGTTAAGCTGGCCAGCTGACCACAGCCCGCACCCTCCCACTCTGGGAAGGTTTGAAGCATGTGGCAGAGACCAAGGGTGCAGTATGATCCTTTATAGCAAGAAGTTCCCAGAAAGTTCATAAGCACAAAGGGGAGGTAAACGGAGTCACACCTGGCTGGAGCATATCATAACACATTGTTTTTCTAAGACAATCTAGCAATTTTTCTCTGCCACGGTTCCTGACCCTAATACAACCAGTAACCCTTCTATCCCACAGTCCCTCCCCACAACACATCAGTAAGTTTCTCATGTTTCATTTCCTCCCCCTAGCACAATGTGACAGAGCTGCTGGAGATGGGGGGACCAGTTAGCAGCTCGTTATTCAAAATGCTTTTATTGGTGGCCAAAGTATAGGCTTTGTTTATGACTGTAATGTGACATTTAATTCCAAAAATTATAAATTTAATAAAATATTATTAGTTAAGGTCATTAACAAAAAAATACTATAGGAACAAAAGAGATTGTGAACTCAAACTACTATCACAATATTAGTGATATTTGATACTGGCACGTGATTTTATCATTTTATTATTTTCCATTGGTTCCTTAGCATGTGGATGAAAGGAGAGAGAGGTGGGGAAGGATGTTAGTAGCACAAATTTCCATGTCGGAAACCGAGTCTCAGAGATGACACATGGCCTGTCCAAGTGCACATGTCTGGTGAGATACAAAGCCGGTTAGAGTGTAGACAGCAGTAACACATGCCGGGGAGGACAGCTTCGATTATGGGAAGCCGTGAGCATTTTGACCGGGGATATGTTGGTTTAAGCTGCTGGAAGGAATTCCAAGGGGAAAGGTGAGACGGAGATGAGGAACACGGTCAGGTTTCCTTTCACAGTGAGGTTTTACCTGAGAGAATCCCCAGATTCACTTGTGTGGGGACAGAAGGACAGAACTAACTGAGAGTGGTGCCAGGCCTGAGCCCAAGTCTGTGCGAAGGCCTGGGAGAAGCAGTCCAGCTGGAGGCAGGGTCTGTACCCTCTTCTCCACATTCATACCGTGCTCTTCATGCACGCCCTGTGCCTGTCTCCCCAACTCGGTGAAGACTCCTCAGGGGCAGGAGCTGTGTCGTGGTTCCACAGTACCACACACAGGGCTGGATACAGAGGACTTCAAAGTGAGAGATGAGACACCCAGATCACTCCTTGGTCCCAGAAATTCTCTAGACCAACTGTCTGTGACAAGTAAAATCATACAAATAATTATAAAAGGGGTGTGATGTATTGTTCCTGTCATGCTACAAATAAAATCTTCAATTATTAAAAAAGATACATAAGGAAAAGGGGATGTAAACCGTCAGCAAAAATGTAGAAATACACGGAGAACTTGAAGGTAGACTGTTGCTCATGTAACAAGGGAGGTGGGGAACAATGGGGCCCTCACCTGCTCGCTGTGTGTTCAGCTTCAGGCTGATTCCCTTGGAATATTGATTGACCTTTGAAGTTACATTCAAAACCTAGTTTCCTGAACTAGTTATCTCTATTGAGTTCTCTTATCAGCACTGATTGTTTATCTGCCTGAGCTGCTGCACTCACCATCAGCCTTTGAGACCGATATTCCAGAAGCGGGAGACACATCAACAAGGGGTGGCAGACTCAGCCACTGTGGCTGGAGGTGGAGGGAGGGGGAAACGGATGGGACCACCAACTGGAAGTGTTACAGTTAAGCCCCTCTTGTAAAATCTCTTAAGCTCTGAATGTCCCTCTCAGGTATGATGGCAGTTACTGGGGAAATGGAACCGACTATGCTCGAGGGTAGTCTGGGGAACGGGGCAAGTTTATAATAGCTAGGGCAACGGGGCAAGTTGATTAATAATACCTTGGTAACGGGGCAGTGTTGATTAATGTGTCCCAGGTAACTTTGTATGTGTTTAGCCAACCGTTTTGTGAATAAAAGGCTGGCCCAGAACCAGGGTCGGGGCTGTCGTAGGAGAACACGCCTGCGGCAGCCGCTGGCCAGCTTTCAATAAATCCTCACTTGCTGCTTAAGACCTAATCGGAGTTGGTGGTCTTACTCTCGCGAACATTGGTCCATAACAGAAGGAGGGTCTAGTTTCTTTCCTCTGTGGGGTTCCTTTGCCACAGAATTATTGGCTCTTAGGGTGGAAGGTACCTTCAGCTTCATCCACACCAGCCCTGCGTAAAGGCTAGTCCTCCAGTGATGGCGGACTCACTCTCCTTGAGCCAAGATTGCAGCCCCAGGCTTTTTGCTGCCCCACACTCTGGTCTCACCCTTTCCATGTGACAGGACGTCGTGGGTGTTGGCCAAGGATGGAGGACACGAGGGGTGACTTTGGGATGGGATGGCAGCAGCCTAACCCTCTCTCCTCGCTGTTACCAGGCAGGGGCAGCAGGTGGCAGGGGAAGCCAAGCAGAGTCCCTGAGAGCAAAGGCAACATGTGATCGGCCTCTGCCAGGCTTGGGATGGGCAGGAGGGCTTGAGGCAAAATAACCGGACAGTCAGCTAATAGTCAATCTCATCTAACAGTCAATCTGAAGAAGAAACTTAATTATGGGGGGGGGGGGCGGTGAGGGAAAGGGGGAGGTGTTGCTACAACAGAGCTTTCTTTACCAGAACTTTCTGTCTCACTGTCCCTCAGAATGATTCCCCCGGCATAAAGAGCCCCTCTGAGCACCAGAGCAATGAGATTTTAAAAATCTTTTCATCTGTTTTTGCCGTTCCAACCTAAAAAGCAGAAAAAAATTGATTTAAGGGAAACACCAAGTTTTAGAAAAAGAGCTTTGTGTTCAAGTTTGCCTGTCTGAGACCCAGGTCCACGTTTTATCCAGAGAGGCTGCTGTCCTTGGGTTTCTACAGGGAGGCGGGGTTCTGTGGTCAGCGCTCAGGATCTGTTCTGGCTGCTGACTGTGCGATGAAGAGCAAATTGCTGGCCTCAGTTTCATATTTTAAAATGGAGGAGTAATGAGCAACATGGTACAGATTAAATGACTATTAAAGTACCTGAATGAGGCACACATCTTTCTATCAGCACTGTCCAATAGAAAATGCAGACCACATGCAATTCTTTAAATTTTCTGGTAACCACATAGAAAAGTAAAAGAAAATAGGTAACATTAATCATTTTTATTTAACTGATAATATCCAAAATATCATTGTAACAGGTAACCAACATAGAAATTAGTGAGTCATTTTACAGCTTTTTACACTGTCTTAAACTCCCAGTTTGTATTTTATACCTACAACACACCTCAATTCAGACTAGCCAGCTTTCAATCACTCAATAGGCACGTGGAGCTAGCGACTACAACATGAAACAGCATAGTTCCATATAGTTATTAATTGTGTGCATGGTTTTTTGTGTTGTTTTTTTTTAAACATGGCAGGGAGTTTCAAAGGGATGAAATGTTGCCACTACCATGTGGGTGTTTGCAAAAAGAAACCCCTGCGTGGCCCATTTGGTAAGTCCTACTGCGGGGGAATAGTTATGAGTTCATTTGAGAGGGACAGTATGCTAAGCCATTAGCAGCTCTTACTCTGTTAGGAATGAACATTTCAGAGCTCTCCGGGCAATTGGGTTTTGAGGGACAGAAGGCGAGCCCCGTGCATTAGCAATGTCACGTCTCCCTTTGTCAACAGGTGTTGGTGGTGGAGATGGTGATGGGGTGCCTGCTGGCTGTGAGGAGGGGCTGCCCGCGGGTGCCCTGCAGCTAAGAGGGTCCAGGTGCCTGCTCCCCTCCCACACCTGGAGCACCAGCCACCTCTGGGATCGCACAGGTGGGATTGTTCCCCTCAGATTCTTCAAGTTCCCACAAAGGGGAGAAAAAGGAAATTCCTCTTTGATAGCAGGAAGGCCCCAGTCTGTCCCCTTGCCTTAATCTCACCCCAAATAAAGGAACATCAGAGAAAAGCCACTGGAGAGGCCTGTAGTGGGCTGTGAGGGTCCTGGGGTGGGAGGCAGGGGGGAGGCAGCCTGGGCAGTGCCGCTCCTGCCCGTGGGCGCAGACCCTCCTAGGAAAAGGTAGCTGCTTTTCTCAAGTAGCAGCGCAGCCATGGGTGACTGCCCTGCACCCAGCACACCAACAGCAGGCAGGAGCCGGGGTTGGGGGGGGGGGGCTGAGTCCTTTCCCTCCCGGATCCCAGGGAACCTGTAGCCACATCCTGTGTGCTGGAGTGTTCCCAGTATGGGTTTGTGCGTGTTCTCTCTCTTTTTATTTAAATCAATATGTTCCTTTTAGTTTTGGGGAGAACTGATGTTTTAAGCCATCTCTAACCATCCTTGGTTTTTTATTTTAATGTTACTGTTGTGTTTGTCAAGTTCTACGTTACACTTTATATGGGACCACTCAATTGCTTCATTTCCTGCTTTCTTTAATTAAACACTTCATTCATCTTTTTAAAATATGTATATTTAAGGCTATGAGTTTCCCTTAGCTATTTTTGTTGCATTCATTGTTGTTCAATACAAAATATTTCATATTTCAGCCCAGCGGCGTGGCTCAGTGGTTGAGCGTCGACTATGAACCAGGGGGTCAGGTTTCCATTCTAGGCCAGGGCACATGCTCGGGTTGTGGGCTTGATCCCCAATAGGGGGCGTGCAGGAGACAGCCAATCAATGATTCTCTCTCATCATTGATGTATCTCTCTCTCTCTCCCTCTCCCTTTCTCTCTGATATCAATAAAAATATATTTTTTTAAAAATATTTTATATTTCAAATTTACTTTTAAAACATATTTAGAATTATTTCCACAACAAGAATTCTGTAAATAAACCATATTCAATGGAAAATCAATGACTAATACAAATAATAAAGAACATTAAAAAAATCCTAAATTTCACCATTGAGAAATGACCGTCTACAGTTGATAATCACTCTTCACAAATGTCCTTCATGTGTCGCTATGCACATATGTGCACACACACATATTTATATAACAGGATCATAACATGGACACTGATTTTTTTTTTTAACAAATGTAAGTTTAATTTCCAAATGTATGATTTTGGGGAGCATAGGTAGTTTTTCATTTTATCTATAATGTCATTAGCAATGATGGTCTTTACTATATAAATTCCTTGGTTTAACTGAGAATTCCTTTGTGGCCCAATTATAAATAATTGTTTTAATCTTCTATTTATTAGTGAACATGTTGACTGCACATGTGTGTATATAATCAAGATTAGCTGTATTATTTAAATAGTCTGTAACTTTCCTTTTTGTCCACTTCATCAATCAGGTTCTGTGAGACCCTTGGCCACAATTCCCATTCTGATTATGGATTTAGCAATTTCAACCAGTAATTCTATTGAGTTTTGCCATATATTTCATAAGATTATAAAGTTAGGTGCACACAAGTTTGTAGTAAGCCACTGATAGACTCTTCTTTATCAGTGTTATCCATAATTTTCCCCCAAATGTCTTTTATTCCATAATAAAGTAGCTATTTTAATTTTGTTTCAGTTAATATTTTCCTGGCATACTTTTTTCATAATTTTAATCCTCATGACATATTTAGTAATTGTGTTTAAGTATGTCTTATACATGCATAAAGCAGGTTTTCTCAATATGAAATCCTTCTTTCAGACAAAATGTAAGTGGATTTTATGTTTTTAGTTACTGTGATTACTGATATAGGTCTACCACCTTATTTTGCATTTTCCACTTAATGTTCTAAAGTTTTTATTTGATTTCTTCTTGTCTGCCCCTGCTAGATGGCTCTCTACATCCCTATGTTTCCTCTGCTGGCGTCTTCTATTCTATTCTATTCTATTCTATTCTATTCTATTCTATTTCAGCAATTCCCTTCATACTTTTAAACTTGCATTCCTTTAGCATTTTTCTCACAAAACATAAAGTCGGTCAGTTTCCATACAGCCCCTCCCAATAAAAGAAAGGCTTATGAACCCAGTCTTTCCCTGTGCTCTCCTCTCCCAAACCCCATGTTTTCCCTGGCTACTCCTTTCCATGCCTCCTGCTTTACAATTCTGAAAAGTACCTGCGACATTTTCATGCCAGCATGATTTCCTTACTTCTGTGATCACTGCTGCCTCTCTCTGCCGATTCTTCCCAACCACACCGGGTTCTTCTCGCTGAAGTACCTCCTTTACAGGTTTAGTCGGACCTGTGTCTGTCGAAAACACCTTCGGGTGCCCTCACTTTGAATGCTAGTCAGCATCTTAAGTAAACCGCTACCTGTCTCAACCCTCTGAAGACATGATCACATTGTCTTCTACCCTCTGTTGTTGATAATGAGGGAATGGCTTTAATCTGTATTGTTATTCCTTTGCAGCTTCTCACTCGCGCGCTCCCCCTCAGATTTTCAGATTCTCTTGGTCCTTAACATTCTAACAGGGTTCCTAGGCACACTGCCCTTTTAATACCACGTAGATTCAGAAGGTGTGAAGACACATGAATTTTCCCACGGTCCCTGTGGTCCTGCTGTGAGGACAGTGTTGGCATTCGTCTGCTGGGACACACTGCCTACGCTCCCCACAGTGGGCCTCCCTCCAAATGGGGGTGGAGTGACACCCCAGTATTTCAGGGAGTCGCCTTTATTTCCTGCAGGACTTCAGGGTGAAGTGGGGCCGGTATAGTGGGGCTTGGAGCCCTGAAGAACTAACGTGTCAGAGTACTCCTTTCCTGGGCCACCCATTTTCAACTGTGCAGTGAGAGGAATATGTGATTGTTACCAGGAATATTTTTGCTTCTCACTTTTACATATTTCATTTGGTATTGGGACAGGATTCCAATAGTTAGCTTCCCACCATCATCTTCAACTTGAATCTTCCTGTGCTACTTTCATAGTTTAATAAAAAAGCAATGTTTTCGCCCTAACCAGTTTGGCTCAATGGATAGAGCGTCAGCCTGCAGACTCAAGGGTCCCAGGTTCGATTCTGGTCAAGGGCATGTACCTTGGTTGCAGGCACATACCCAGTAGGGAGTGTGCAGGAGGCAGCTGATCGATGTTTCTCTCATCGATGTTTCGCACTCTCTATTCCTCTCCCTTCCTCTCTGTAAAAAATCAATAAAATATATAATAGTAACAAAAATCAAGTGTTCTCCTTCTCCAGCTCCTCGGGTAGAGCCTGGCGGGGAGAGAGGCCACCTCCCATTACCCGTGCATCTCCCTGCCAGCCCCACTGCAGGACACGAAGGAGATCAGGCACCCGGGAAACATGATTACCCAGCGGACAGCACTCCTGGGATGGAGGAGCCTGGGTCCCCGCATGGCCAGCAGGCATGAGCATTGGACAGCAGCAGTCACCTGCCCGGTGGGCGCTGGCCTGCGGGAAACAGCGGAGCTCAGAGAGAAGAGCTGGCACTCAGACCTCAGCCATCCACCTCTCTCTGTCCAGAATCCTGAGCCGCAGGTCAGTTCTCCTGGGGTAGGAGTCCCTTTCCCGGAGGGCGCAAGAGGATCAGCCTCATTCACACCACTTCATTCATGCCCATCTATGCCGGGGTTCTTGTCCAGCATCAGGAAGGGTTCAGGAATCTGGAAAAGGCGCTGTGCATAGATGACATAGAAATCCAGAGACTAATAAAGAGTCCGGAGACAAGATATAATTTTGAAAGGCATTTGGGGGTCAGAGGACCTTCAGCTAAAGGAACCAAAGACTCCCTCCTTGTCTAGGACCCTTGCTTTTATTAACACAATTTGTCCTAAGGCAAGGTGGAGATAATACACTTCAAAGGGTAAGGTTTCAAAGGGTACAGAAGCATTGTCAGCTTGGGGAATAGCCTACGGCAGTAGGAGGCAATAACATGTAGATTAAGATGCCCTTTACCTGTCTGGCAGCCACAATCAGTTTCCTATTCAGGTTTGGGGAAATGCCTTTAGCCATTCCCAACAGGTGACTACATGTGTGACTCAACCCTGTTGAGTCCCCAAGTTTCATCAACCTTTTGATGAAACTCTTGAAATTATGACAATTATGCTGGAATTGGTGCCTGGCACCCCTCAGTGCCTTCTGGCACCTGACCTAGCCGTGCTGGGTGAGAGGGATTGCAAGTACGTCTGTGCAGCATCACATCAGAAGACCTGCCAAGGGTGTGACGATTGGGATAAAAATGGAAGACAAATCCCTGAGAGCCTGAAAGTTGTGCATTGGTGAGAATCGAAAATAATTCTGAATCTTTGTAAGGCAATGTATACACACGTGTGTGCACACACATTTGCCCTTACACAGTGACACATGCACACACACAGTGACCCATGCACATACACACATACATACAGCAACATCTTTTAGATACTAGACACCTACAATTATTCTGCTGGTAATATAATTTTTTTAAAATACAGAATTCTGAGAGATGACTTTAGGCTGCTAAAATGGTTCCTTTATTTTTTGTTCTCTTGTCTGTCTATGACTGCTGCACTCCTGGTGTCCTGAGTGGCCTTTCTGTCTGGGGTGTCCACGTCACCCTCAGGTGAGCCTTGACCCAGAACAGCAGTGGTGGGAGCATCCTGACCTTGTGACGTTAGGTTTGAAGGAGAGGCCGGTAGCCTGCTGGCAGGGGCAGCATTCCTGGTGCCCAGACACATTTATAACCTCCTGTGAGCTGAGCAACTTCCTGGGGTCCTAGCCGAGTGGGAACGAAGTACTCCTTCCCCTCCCCCCCCTCTTTTCTTTTGTTGAGAGATAATTTACATATAACCTTGAACACTGAGCTACTGGTCTCCACTGAAGGGGTCTTTTCTTGTCCCACTCTTACATCAGGGGTCAAATCACGGACAAAGCCAGGCCGGCAACATGGAGATCTGCCCTTAGGGCAACGTCTGAGCCTTTGGGTCCCCCGGTTCCCGAGGAGGGCACCCAGCGCTGTGTCTCCAGTGGATGTCCACACACAGTGGATGCCCAACCCCGCCTCCGCCAGGGACCCCTCCTAAAAGGGCAGGCCATGGGGTCGTTGCCTGCAGAATGGAGAGGGCAGGTAACTCAGGGAGCGCCCACCACACTGCTCCTGGGCACTTGGCCGCTGGCGTGTCTGAGTCTGTCCTCCGAGCCCGGGTAACAGCAGGCCTGCCTCCTCCTGTCAGTCCACGTTGATTTCTGTTCTTTCAGGCCTGGCAGACACTTACTCTTTCACTGATGTTCCAAAGATATTGAACAAATATTCACCCCCACCACAAATCCCTAGAGCACAAGTGTTTCTTATATTTATTATGCATATAATATTGTGTAGATTTTGCACAGAGCTCGGCTTTGGGCTTTTAGAGAGATTTGATGAATCAGTGACTAAAGGAAGCCGGAGGGACTGAGAGAAGGAGGGTGAGCGGACAGAGGGAGGAAGGAGGGCGGAGCCGCCTTTCTGGTGGGCCCCTTCTACAGGACAAGAGGCGTTTGGCGCCATCTGCTGGACGCTCTGCAGTCCTGCACAGGACTGGAGGGGGCAGGGCTCCCATCAGGCGCCAGCCCATGCCTGATGGTTTCCCAAAGAGTTTCACCAAGAGAATAGTCTCAGCCAAGATCCCCTGGCAGGTAGCTTCAAGAGCAAATCAGAATCGCCACTGCACAGGCGGCTGACTGGGGCGCGCAGCGCTTCCGGGGCCCATTGTCGCCATTCCTCCTCATTATCAGAAATCCGAGCGGAGTTGGACTTGCTTTGTGGGAGAGGCGGCTGGAAAATGTCGGTCATGTATGCAACTCTGTTTTCCCTCTGATCTATATTGTGACCTATTTCCAGTTGACCTTCAATTAGCAGTAACATAATCCAGTTTTTAAAAATTTATTTTTATTGTTGAAAGTATTGTAGATGTCCTTCCCCCCCGCCCCCCTTTTTCTCTCCCCCTTGCTCCACACCACCCAGATCCCACCCTGTTGTCTGTGTTCATGGGCAATGCATATATGCATGTAAGTTCTCTGGCTAATCTCTTTCCGCCCTCCCTCTGAGATTCCTCAGTCTATTCCATGGTTCCATGCCTCTGGTTCTATTTCATTCAACAGGTTATTTTGTTCATTAGATTCCACATATAAGTGAGATCATATCAGTAGATGAGTGGATAAAAAACATGGTACATTTACAATGGAATACTATGCAGCAGTAAAAAAGGAAGGTTCTATTACCCTTTGAGACAGCATAGAGGGCCCTGGAGATGCTAAGCGAAATAAGCCAGTCAGAAAAAGACAAATATCACATGATCTAGTTTTAAGTGTCCCCGTCTCTGGGCCATCTTGTCAACTAGTTAATACTTTAAAATATTGTGTATTTAAAAATTCTGGAGACCTCCAGTTAAAGGAACTCCGGATGAGTTCTTTTATGAATCCAAGGGCCTTTTTACAAAGCAAAAGGATTTATCTATGTTAACATTTACATGGGTTTTTTTTAAAAAAAATTCTGAACCCAACTGCACAAATAGTAAAAGATGACAGATGGATGGGATGTTAAAACAGCCCAGATTCGTGTGGAAGGTTTGTCGTGAGATTATAAAGCCAGCAGCAGGGCGGAAGGAGGAGGGTCTGGGCAAACTCGCTTATTGACACGCAGACCGAGCTGTCGAATGTTCTGCCCTCCCCAACCGCGGTGGAGGCAGCCGTGCACCCTTCTCCCCCACATAAAGGTTCCCTGTAGCTCCTCACCATCTACAATTGAGAACCAAAGATGAGGAAGCCCCGGAGCTGCTCTGAAAGCTGCCCTTGGGGCAAAGTCCCTGGGCCAGTCCTGAGGTTCTTCCCCTTCCACTGGCGCCATAATGTTAAGACCATGGATTTTAGGTTCAGATTTCGTCTCCAACACTCACTAGCTATAGTGCAGGTAACAACCCACTAGGCTCCCTTTTCCTCCCGGTGCAATGGGAATAGCGAGTGCTAGCGGCAGGGCGATTAGGCGGGTAAATGAGAGAGCAGGCGTGAAGGCACCGTGCTGTTATCACCACTGGTCACAGACGCCTCTAGTTGTCTACATCCTCTTTCTCCCCTTCTGGGACTGTTCCCAGCTTACAAGACCGCAGTCCCGAGCTTCCTTCTCAGGGGGGATGGCCAGTAAGAGAGAAGGGAATTATTGGAAAATAGGAACAGCTCGGGAAAAGGAAGCCGAGGCCTCTGGCAAGCGAGCTTTGCCTTTGTCCCATCGTTATTGTCCTGCCTGGAACTGGGACTCGATGGGCGGGGCTCTAGCAACCACGCTGTGACCGTGAAGTCACCTTGTGGATGGAGGTGAGTTTCAGGGCTGCCGAGGCAGAAGGCAGAGCAGCTGGGTCTGAGCTGACACTGATCCACCTAGCAGCCGCCCGCCTACCTCCGAGGGGCGCGGGGTCACATGAGAGAAACCTGCCCTTATGTTACTTCAGCTACACGACTCAGCACATGCTAACAGCATCCGCGTGCAGCCTCTTGTTGGGTGGTTTTCAGGAGAGACCTCAAACTTCTGGCCCTGACTTTTATTTCTAAAATGAAGGATTGGCTTAGATAACCCGTATGGGCCTTTCCAGCTCTCACATAACATTGCTGCCTCGCGAGTTTACACCGAAGCAGTTTCCTTGTCTGCTTCTATCTTCTCTCTGAGACCCAGCAGCCTTGCTGAGGGAGGGGAGGCCAGAAGCGGGGCAGGTGGAGCGGGAAAGGAGAGCAGCAATAGGCCTGGAGGTCGGCTGTGCTGACCCCCCTGTTGCTGTCTCCCAGACGCTGCTTTAAGGGGTGCTCTCAGCCCACCTCCTGAGCGCAGGTCTGTGGTCAGCAGGCCGGAAGGATGTCTGTCCCGGCAAGTCCACCCACCTCTTCCAGTCAAGGCTGCTTCCCACTTTCCTCCTAGGAGGGATGAAAGCAAAACTGACCAAAGAAATCAACCGCCTGCTCTGTTAAATGATGAAGAGCTAGTCAGCAAGTGGTTATACCGAGAAATGGCCACATGGGGTCGCTGCACACGCAGGAATGAAGGGTCTGTGAGTTTGGATCTGAGAAAGGAGCTGCCGGTGGATGGCACGGGGACACCCCCTTTCTGCAGAGCTGAGCTGCCTGGACACCGGGGAGCCCCTCCCTGCACTCAGGAAGGAAGAGTCTTGGGACAGTCTTTGACCCAGAAAACAGGCTGTTAGGCATTACTTTCATTGTCATAGGAGCTGAGCTTCTCACGGAATCTTTTTTGGCTCGCAGCTGATGAGAACTACCGACCCTCTCTCTGAAAAGGTCAAATAATATGATAATCACGTCAATGCCTGTGCCTCCAAGTGTCCCGCTGGTGAGTGGGATGGTGCCAGGCAGCGTGCGGGGCGGTGCAGGCAGGGCTGGCTCCCGCTGACTGCTGAGCTGGGGGGGCGGAGGGGCGGGGTGGGGGGAGGCTGCTTCACTGCTCAGAGCCTCGACTTCTTAATTTATAAAATGAGAAATCTAATATCTCCACGGCTTGGAGTTCCCAGGCATAAAGCGCCTTCCTGTGCGCGGAGGCATCGGGACTGGTCCGCAGGCTGTTTGCACTGGGCTATGGAAGGAGCGACCGGCAGCGGCTCGGTCAGCACACCAGGCTCTGAGGCGGTTCGGCTGCTACTGGCTGTGGCGGGCAGGTGTGGGGGCAGCTGTTTCCTTCTCCTTTCTCTGTCACTGCGGGTCTTGGGGACTCAGGGTGCCCCCTCCACCTCTCCTGGAGGGACCGGCTCCCCCGGGCTGGGCTGCAGAGTCGGGTGTGGGCTCCAGGCTCTGCCGGCCCCTCTGCTGGCCCCTGGAGCACATGGCTCTCTGTTCCCCACACTGTGCTGACGCCCTGCCACGAGATGGGGTTGCAGAAGGCACATGCGCAGTCAGTTTGCAAAGGTTCCTCATTCTGCAAGTTCTGATACAGTTCCCAGCCTTTGCAAGTGGCAAGTTTCGGATCTAGGGACAGATTTTTAAATAAAATATTGCGGAACCCAGAGAAATGCTGAGAATATTCCACACCATTGGCACCTCAATGAAACCCTGACAGGTTTCTATACTTGGTTCATATTTATTTGTAAGAAATGAGAAATGATAAGGAATAGGGTGGCCTTGAAGTGCTGGTGTACCCTCCCTCCATGGCCTGAGTGTGCACACATGCATCACATATACACACACACTCACTCACACACTCACATGCTCACACACATGCATGCACACACTCACATGCACTCTTGCACATACACTCACACACTCACACACACACACATACACTCACACGCACTCTCACACACTCACACGCTAACAAGGCGGTGAGCACTAGGATCCGGCCCCTCTACTTTGGCAGACTCGCGCTCCGTGCCGGCTGCCCAGCCCATGAAATGTGGGGCTCCTTGGGAGAACTAAGCAGGTAAAAAGGCATCTCAGCGGCTCACTTTGCCCTTAAACTTGGGTACGTCCTTTGCACTGTTCCTCTGTTGTTTCTCAGTAAAGCAAAAGCAAGTAACCTGCACTGAGCACGTGTCCTCAGACGCAGGCAGCCCTCGCATTGTCCTCTAGGCTCTCGCCCGGGATGTAGCCGAGCTCGGCCTAAGCGATGATCCGAGCGGTGTGGCTGCCTCGTGTTCAGCCCCCTCCTCCCGCAGTACGTGTAGATCAAGCATGTCCAACAAATTTGGCCCGTGTGAGCTTTGAGTTTGACATGCTTGGTGTAGGTCCTTCCATTTCCTGCACTAGATGAAGCTGTAACGAACACAGTTTCCCAGCACTGGCACTGGGCATCGTGCGGTGTTTTGTTTGTTTGTTTCCAAAAATGTCTTTATTGATTTCAGAGAGAGGAAGGGAGAAGGAGAGGGAGATAGAAAAACATCAGTGATGAGAATCATTGGTCGGCTGCTCCTGCACACCTCCTACTGGGGATCGAGCCCACAACCCGGGCATGTGCCCTGACCTCCTGGTTCATAGGTCGACGCTCAACCACTGAGCCACGTGGCCAGACATTGTGAGGCGTTTTAACCTCAGGCGACCTGAGGGGACTGAAACGGTGCCTCGCTGCTGTAGATTTGCATGTGCTGCTTCTGGTGAGGGCCATTCCTCCTGTTGTGGGTCTCCTGCCCTCTTCTGTGCAGTGCCTGGCATGCCTGCCTTGTGGCGTTTCTGCCCGTGGGCGAGTGGCCGCAGTCATGTTTCTGTCCCAGAGGAGGCTGTGGGAGAGGAAGGAAAGACACTGACTAAGGGTGAAGCAAAGGCCCTGAGGAGACAGAGGAGGCGGGACTCAGAACCTCGGAGGGAGATTAGACCTGGGACGGGCAGGGAGGGAGGAAAGAATGACAGTTCACCAGGTGGAGGCGGCCGATGGGGGATCGAGAAGCTCCGGCCCCGGCCCCCAGAAAAGCCCGCGGGCACGGGCGTGTGACTCCCAGCAGCCAGAGGGGCCTGTCCAGCGCTTCCTTGGGCTCTGCTTTTTCCTGGGAACCTTCTCCGGGGATGTAACCGACCGGCGCTCAGCCTTCGTTCAGTCACAGCAGATCCACTGAACACGTCCCCTGGAACCTTCACGGTGAGGCCGGCGTGTGTTTTGAAAGTGAACGTGCGTATTAGGAAGTTGTGTTCATATAAAACTATTTGTGTTCATTTCCTGAATGGCCGCCATAGGAAATGACCACAAAATGAACAGCTAAAAATCAAGAATTTCTTTTCTGCTGTTCCAGAAGCCGAAGTCCCAAGTCAGGGCATGGCAGGGCTGGGCTCCTTCTGGCGGCGGTGGAGAGCGTCTGTTCTTCATCTCTCCCAGACCCGGGGGGCTGGGGGGGGGGGGGGTCGTGTCGGATTCCTTGGCTTGTGGCTGCGTCACTCCGAGGTCTGCCTCCGCCTTCACGCGGCCTCCCCTCTGCGTGTCTCATCTAAGACACTCGCCATGGGTTTAGGGCCACTCAGGTCATCCAGGACGGTCTCATCTCAAGATCTTTACATCAACTTCAGCTGCAGAGATTCTTTTTCCAAATAAGGTCACACGCACAGGTTCTGGGGACCAGGATGGGGACGTGTCTTCTGGGGCCACCATCCAGCCGCTACACGACTTGCCCAGGCAGACCTTCCAGAAAGCAGATGTAACCGAAGCATCTAAGACGTGTGACTCAGGCTGAGCTGTGGGGTCTCAGAGAAGCCCCCGCACCGGCCCATCGTACAGAGGGGACTGTGAGGCCGCGCCCGAGATAGATGGTGACAGTCCTCCTCGAACAAAGCCTGCGCCCGGAACGGCATCCACTCGCACTTGCTGCAGACAGCAAGCCCCTCGCCCGGGAGCCAAGGTCAGGGGCAGACCAGAGGGCACAGTAACCTAATGATTTTGGATGAAGCCCTTAATGCAGTCCTTCTCTTTAGTAAATGCCTGGAGCTCAGGTGAAGTTTCATGTCATCTGTTATAAACATCTGTGGCTACACTGCAGTAGGGTTCAGGACAAAGGTTTATATGTCTTTGTGAGGTTTTTATGGAGGGAAGAGTGGAAGGTTGTATGACAAGCTAGAGGAAGGGCCTATGAAGGAAATCCTTCCTGATCTTTTAACTACTAAGCTGTGTGACCTGGGCCAATGAACTAACCTCTCTGAACCTCTCCTCACTTATGAAATGGGGCCAGTGGCGGCCGCTCTCAGAGTTGGCTCAAGGATTGGAGAGACGGTGGTTGTGAAAGCACCTGGCATATAGTACTTATTCAATGAGTAATTTTGAATTTTGCCTTTAAATGAAAGTGGTGTACAGTCTAGAACAGGGGTGGGCAAACTTTTTGACTCGAGGGCCACAATGGGTTCTTAAACTGGACCGGAGGGCCGGAACAAAAGCATGGATGGAGTGTTTGTGTGAACTAATATAAATTCAAAGTAAACATCATTACATAAAACGGTACGGTCTTTTTTTTTTTTTTTTTTTAGTTTTATTCATTTCAAATGGGCCGGATCCGGCCCGTGGGCCGTAGTTTGCCCACGGCTGGTCTAGAAGGTAAGATTTGGTGCAATGCTTACATAATAGCTAAGACATATATACTAGAGGCCTGGTGCACAAATTCATGCATGGGTGAGGTCCCGCCAGCCTGGCCCAATTGAGTGATTGGGGCCAGGCCTGCGGGGGAGGGACAGCAGAGTGCAGCAGCCCTGCCCCGGTCTGCAGTGCAGCTGCAGTGGGGCATCATAGCACTGG
>NW_005871258.1:1306666-1307471 GCF_000147115.1 Myotis lucifugus
TGTCAGAGCTGGGAGTGCGCTGCGGTGAATATAGCGGAGCTGCTCGCAGTCCCGCACAGCCCCTCGCACAGCCTGGGCTGGCAGCTGGCTCACTGGTGAAGGTCCAAACCAGAAGGCGAGCTGACGAGGGGTCGTCATGAAGCCCGGTGCTGGGCAGCTGGGGCAGCGAGGGCCCCTCACCTCCTGGACACGGCGGGACAGGCTCCGCAGTCCTCGCTGTTTGGAAATTAGGAAGAAGCCACAGCAAAACACCTCAAACCTAAACTGTCCGCTGAGAAGGGACTTTCTCACTTAGGAAAGGGAGACACCACAGGGTTGTTATTTGAGTAATTCGGGCAAAAACACCCTAATTACTAGAATGGCCCAGGCAGAAATAGCCTGTGGTTGTTTTTCTTCTTTTCACCAAACGAGCCCTCGAAGGGTTTGTGGTGTGTCCCACTACACGCTGCGTCCCCAGAACTCTCAGTTCCCCTTGTCACGCTCCCCAGGGAGTAGAGGCGCCTGGGAGGAGAAGTGGCCCTGGGCCCAGACCCCTGCTCTGTCCCCCAGCATCGGCCCTCGGAGGCCCTGCTGCAGACGGCGATGACACTTCCCTTGTTAAACACGCGTGTGTCCTAGAGGGAAGATGGGCGCATTGGGGCCCTAAGGGACGGGGTGAAGACAGGCAGTTTTGTTGAAACACAGGTAGGTGGGCACAGCCATTGGGAGGAGGTGGAGACAATAAAACATCCCTTGCTCTCACAGGGCCCAGGCCTGGGGCTGCTGTGGCTGTCACCGCAGCGGTGAGGGGTGGGGAGCAGGTTCC
>NW_005871258.1:1307743-1326872 GCF_000147115.1 Myotis lucifugus
GAGGCTTGGCATGGTGCCAGGTGTGGAGCCCCTGGCCCTGAGTCTCTGTTCCCATGAGAGTTTAGAGTGGAGGCGCTGCTGGGAAGTTCAAGCCGGTGTGAGGAGTGAGGACGATTAAGGGGCTGTGTCAGTGAGATCTAATGCCCCATGTGGGACTGGGTGTCACCTGTTCCCACCCCAAGCTCACAGTCTCATGCTCACAGTTACATACACTCACATGCCCACTCACATATCATACACATTCATTCACATGTATTCATACTCATAGACAATCTCAGACATCACATTCACATACACTTGCACACTCACTGTCAATCAGATAATCACCTGGTCTCACACACACAATCCACATACACTCACACACACTCCACATGTTTACATACACTCGTGTATACACACACAATTCATGCACACTCACACACACTCCACATCTCATATACACTCGTGCACACACACACAATTCACACACACACACTCCACATGTTTACATACACTCGTGCACACACACACAATTCACACACACTCCACATGCTCACATACACTCATGTACACACACATAATTCACACACACTCCACATGCTTACATACACCCGTGTATACACACAATTCACATTCACTCACACATACTCCACATGCTTACATACACTCATGTACACACATATAATTCAAACCTAATTAGAGCTCTCTTCCTGGCCCCCAAAGGTGTCCTGGGCTAGAAGCCTTGGGTTAGATCCCGAACGGACCTTGCTACCTTGAGAGAGTAAGTTCTCCACCTTCCATATTCTCTGGGTGTTGAGAGAAGGACTGAGCTCCAGGGAAAGACAGAGAACATGCTAGAGGTACGGGGTGTAAATTCTGCTAAGACTTAAACTCGAGTAAATGTTAGTATAAACAGTATTTGCACATTAGTGCAAAGAAAAAAACTCCCTCCTGACTGCACATCCTATCTGGTGGATCCCTGTGGTGTGTGTGGTGGGGGGGAGGGGGGGGAGTGCTGCATGTAGAAGGCCCCTGGACACAGGAACACCCAGCAGCTGCAGCCGACATCCAGGTGCTTCTCACGTGCAGGTAGGGTGGCGAACCACTGCAATCAACTCAGTGGCTCCCACACTTTGCTGCCCATTAAATTACAAATCCGATGCCCTACCAAGCATCTTGGTTGTTAATACCGTCCCCCAATACAGGAGCCAGGGCTCATTGCAGAAATGTCTGACTCTAGGGCTGGGCAGGTGAGACCCAGGATGGGCCTGGAGCACCTTGCAGAGCCAGAGAGTAAGGAAGTGCTCAGAGACACAATGACATGACCAGGCCCGTCAAAGGGCACAGCAGCCGGCTGAGGGGGCTCCAGTGGCCGAACCTGGACAACCGGGGCAGTGAGATGTTGGACCATAGCTGTATAAAATAAAGATCATGAGTCCACACTGATATAAAAATAATTGAATAAATAAACACATGGGGAGAATAGGCAAACCTCTCGTACAGAAGAATTCCAAATAATTTGTGTAGATGCTCCTCCCTCAGGGAGGTGGAACATCGCTCGCTCCCCCTCAGCGAGGGCTGCACATAATGAGTCCCAAGGAGTATAGAATGGACAGAGGGAGAAAGGGTAACTTCACAGGGAGGAAGCTGACAAACCCAACCTCAGCCAGGTGAGCAGGGTCAGTACCAGCAGCTGTAAGTCCTGAACCCCTGACTGATGGCCACCTCTGAGGTCTTCCTCCCAAAAACCCACTGGGCCGGTCTAACCATGAGAAACGCGTCCAGCGAACCCAGATCGGACAGTCTACAAACACCTGGACAGTGCCCCTCAGAACTGCCAAGGTCTTCAGAAACAAGGAGAGTCTAGGAGCCTAAGGAGATGTAACAACTGAATGTAATGCCATATCCTAGATGGGGTCCCGGGACAGCAAAGGACATTCGACAAAAACTGCAGATCTCTGAATAAAGGACGAACTTAGTTAATAACAGTGTGCCCGTGTGGGTTCATTAGGTGTGACAAAGGCACCAGAGGGCTGGGAGATGTCAGCAGCAGGGGAGACTTGCCGAAGAGCATGTGGAAACTCTCTGTACTGGCTTCTCGCCTCTCCAGTAAATCTCAGAGCAGTCTAAACAAGTTCACTTATTAAAACCCTGATTCCCAGGACCCCACCAATGGAGTTGGAGGGTCTGGAGCGGGAGCCGGGCTTCAGGACCACCTGAAGTGCCGGGGTGACTTTGAGGAGCAGCCAGAGAGAGATGTTTCAGGCCAGTTTGTGCTACAGCAACAGGCGAGTCCAAAGTCTCAGGTGCTTAAACAATGGATTTTTTTTTTTTTGCTCCCTCCAGCCTCCCAGCTAGTGCAGGTGGGCAAGGGGGATGTTGTTTTTCATAAGGGGACCCGGGAGCTGTGGAGATACAGTTAGTGATGACAGGAAAGGAAAAATCTGACTGTTCTGCGCTGCACCCAGTGAATGTGAATTGTGTGTGTACACGAGTGTATGTGAGCATGTGGAGTGTGTGTGAATTACGTGTGTGTACACGAGTGTATGTGAGCATGTGGAGTGTGTGTGTGTGAATTGTGGGGACCCAGCTGCTGGGGCAGCCACCATCTCCAATGTTGCCATGGGGGACATAGGGCCAGAGGGAGGGCAGACTCCTGGGCCCTGTACCTGCCATTACTGGCTCTGACAGAAAGGACATGTGCCACTTGCTCTTACAACTGATTGGCCAGACTAGTCACATGACCCCATCCAACCATAAGAGGGCAGGGACTACAACCCTACCATGTCCTCAGAAGGTGGAGAGCTGGAATATTTGGCAAACAGCTGTGATGGCTACCACCAAGGTGCAGCCAGAGCTTAGCAAGGATTTAAACAGAAACCTTGCTCCTCTGATGTGAGGTGTTGATGAGGGCCTGGCTCTGCCTCATTCCTCAGCCGTCCTCACACCTCAGTGATGGTAAGTGGCCCTGTCTCTGTCCTGTGCCCCTGTCTCTGTCCCAACGCCCTATCCAGGCTCCAGTCTCCCTAAGAGTAGGGACTCTTAGTCCCACTGAGCCACCCCCGCCCCACCAGCTGGGGGCTGAGGTCTTGCCATCTGCTGACCTGGTTCCCTAAGGCGCCTCGACACTCAGCTTCTGAAGAGGGTCTGCTCTGACTTCCCGTTCCCTTGCGATTGTCGCTAAATTAGCTTGGGGAGAAGTGCACTCAGTTTCTCCTGGGGAGAGGGCCACTAGATTTAAGAGGAGAACCAGGGTAGTGTTTTAGATTTAAAAAGTGTTTTCTTAAGCCAGCCGTCATTGTGCTAGGAGCAATAAAACACACTCCTCACTTGGGACAAAGCACAGTGGACCCTTGAGCACCTCGGGGGTTAGGGACACCGGCCCCTTGCTCATTTGAAAATCCACATGTAACTTCTGACTCCCCCAAAACGTAAGTCGTCCCCAGGTATGGGAACTGGTTCCAGGACCCCCACGATACCAAAGTCCGCAGATTCTCAAGTCCGCTAGGTAAAATGGCGCAGATGGTGCATACAGTCCATTGGTCCTCCGCATCCACAGACTCTCAACCTGGATCAAACAGTGCAGGTGTTTCTTTTTAAAAATCCATGTGTAAGTGCACCGGTGCAGTTCAAACCTGTGTTCTGCAAGGGTCAACTGTAGCTTCTTTGAAAGAAGAATTAAGGGATGCAACGTATTTGGGTCAAGAAGTGCAGATTTTCAGGTCCTGGCTGAGTAGCTCAGTTGGTTAGAGTAGCTCAGGGCACATACAAGAATCAACCAATGAATGCATAAATAAGTAGAGCAACAAATCAATGTTTGTTTTTTTCTCTCTCTCCTTTCCTCTCTCTAAAATAAATTTAAAATACATAAATAAATAAAATCAAATAAATAAAAGAAGGGTGGATTTTTGTATTTTAAGGAATAAGAATTAGAATTTATTTTAAAGTAACGGACCCTTAATCCAATGCAGCTAAATTAGTGATTAAGGGTTCAAAACATTATATCAACAGTTTTACTTTTGGACTCCAAAGCCTTCTTAATAAAGTCTTCATTTAAAAGAAGAAGAAGAAGAAGTGTGGATTTTCCACTTATTGTGTTGACTTAATTCATCAAAAATAAGCATTTCCTCTTTGAGTGGAGGAACCTAGAGGGTTGGAATACATCTGGAAGACTGAGTGTGAACAAAAGAACAAAACAAAATCCAGAGGAAGCCGAAGGAGCCCTGCAGTTCGCTGGCCTCTCCATGTCCAGATGTGTCTGAGGCCTGGGCCTGGGCCTGGCGGGGCTTGAGGCCTGAGATACGGCCTCCCTAGAGCAAATGAATGAAGGTGGGGAAAGGGCCGAGTCCCTCCAAGCAGTGAGCTGCCCCTGCCTCCAGGTGGCACTCTACAGCCACCATCCCTGTCTGGGTTGGAAAGGCCTTCAGTCCCTGTGGGCACCGGCTGGGGGCTGAGCCGCCCCCAGGGGGTGAGGAGACCAGGCTTCCCCAGTGAGGGGCGAAGAGGGCAGGAAGGCAGCCTGCCCCCGCCAGGCGGGTGCCGGCTGAAGCTTTTGCCTTGAGTTTTTCTCTTCTTGAAGCAAAATAATTCACATCTCTTTCGAGGCAGCGGGACTGGAACATTTATAAAAGGGTGAGGCCTGAGCCTGCTCTCCTCTCCTGCCGCCCCATCTTGGAACACCCAGCAGACGGCTCTCGGCTGGGCCAGGGGAGAAGGCTGGGTGCCTAGTGGGACCTTCCCCCTGTGTCATCCCTCCTGTCACCTCCTCAAGATCTTCCCAACAGTTCACTGCACCTGGCTCCCCGAGGTCTGAGCTGGCACCACACACACAGACCGGCATGGCGGCCTCCACCCTCTGCAGCTGACAGGGCTCAGGTAGAAAGTGTCAGTGAATCAGCAGTGCCCAGGGCGGGCTTTCTCAGTGCGGGAAGCCAGGCGCCTGCGGGTGCTCCCTGGGGACCCTTTCATCTCAGGCAGAAGCCAGGAGGCCACTCTTCCCTGCAAAGAAGCAGAGGCCCTGTCCCTCCTCCTCTCCATGGCGGACCGGCTGTGTTGTGATCAGCTCTGAGCTGCCAGGCTGGGTTGAGGCCTGGAGGGAACCACGCCTTCCCTGAGACCTCTGGGCTCAGCTTCAAACCTGATCCTAGGAATGACATAGCAGCACAGACTTGGCAGGGAAGTAAAATCCAGGGAACAGAAAAGGCAGCAGCCGAGAAGTCTGGACCAGCCCGGAGCAGACCGCCCCCTCTGCGTGTGGTTAAAGGTGGTCCTTGTTTGGCGGGCTGAAGAATTGAAAATTAACACCAGACTCTCTCATGTTACCTGGAGATAGTTTTATGCAGTTCTGCTTGAGTTAACAGTGCAGTAAACGGTCTTTTGGCCTCATCCTAGAGCAGGACCAGCTAGCTATGCCTTTAATTGTCTTTATGAAAACCCATGTGAATTGAAGCGCTTCCGGGGTTTGCACGGATGTGGACGAGAGGAGCAAACTGAGCCAACGGTCGTGCTCACAGTGTCCCGCTAAGAAGCCGCCTCCCTCCCGGCTCCTCCAGGAAATGCCGGGTGCAGTGGGACACTTAGCAGCAGCCTGTCTCCTCCCGGTCCCCCCAAAGCACATTCTGAGACAAGTGCTGATGTAACTGGCTTAGTTAGGGCAGGAGTGAGCGGCAGAACCACTGGGGAGAGATGTGGCACCGGGTGCAGTGCAGGGTCACTGGATGGTCTCTCTGGGGAGCTCTGAAGAATCAGGGGTAAGACTCAGAACCGTCCATCTGAGCAATGAAAGCAAGTATCCCCCTCCCCCCCAATACACACACACACACACGCAGGTTAGTGGGTGCCTCACAGGGCATGAACTCGGCAACTCCAGGTGACATGTATGTGAAACAGCTCCCACCGGTGCCCCACCTCAGCATCGCAGAGAAGCCTGACGCAGGTGTGCAAGGCACAGGCAGTTGCACCTAGGTGAAGTTGGCTGCAACCTGCAGAGACCTGGTTCCCACGGCATTGCCTGCACTAGGAGGTGAGGCTGATGGAACTGAGTGATGCACAGAAGTGTCCCCCGCACAGGCATGGGCCCAGCAATGTCGAGTAGATGGGTGGTGCTCAGACCACAGTTCTCCATAGAGCATGGGGGATAAAAGGAGGCCAGCTCGCCCTGAGGACCAGCCGCAAACAGGTTAACGGGAGTCCCAATCTGGTTGGGTTGCCTAGGCCCTCGGGGACCATAATGACATCCAGACTCTGCTAAGGAAGACAAGAGGAAAGCATCTCCCTGGGTGAGACAGTCATGGGGAAGTTCCTCATATTTGATCGCTTGCGGAAGGCAGCTCTCCCCTCCGTGGAGGAACAGGACATGGCCATCAGAGACTCATGGAGACGGAGAGGCCCCTCCGGCACCTCCTAGAGCTTTGGAGATGGAGGGCAGCGAGCTCCCTGTGGCAAACGCGCTCGGACGCACTCGGATCAGCAGCACCACTTTCGCATCAGTCACCCCTAATTTTTACTCCCAAATGGAAAGGAGAGTTAGGAAGTGGGCAGAGATTTCCCTGGAGAAACTCCATGAGTTGCAAGGGAATGAGAAGGAGGAAGAGGTTGGAGAGAATAATCCCTAAGTGCACTGTGGGATTAGCTAGTTCTATACAACAATTTACGGGACACTTAAAGACAACAGGACAAGGAGGGAGGGAGGGAGGGAGGGAGGGAGGGAGGGAGGGAGGGAAGGAGGGAGGTGCATGAGTTAGGGACCCTCCAGAGCAGGAAGCAGGGAGGCAGTGAGGGAGCCGCTGCAGGAACCTGGCAGGGACTCTGTGGGCCAGGAGAGCTGGGCTGTGGGTGGATGGGGCGAGTGGCGCGGGGCTGGGGCAAGCACAGTAACTGCTCAGGTGCGGGTGCAGGCGTGGGAACTTGCCCTTTGGGGATGTGCTCACAGCTCCCTGCCGGAGGAGACGCTGGGGGTTCTGTGGATTCTAGGTTCCATCCCCCAAATGTCCTCCCCGTTAGCACTGACAACCTGCGCAGAGGAGGCTGTGACAGAGGCGATGCCTCTTTCCTGTTGTCAAGCACACCAGTGGATCTCACAAACAGACGTGGGAAATGCAGTTTTTTTCTGCAGAATCCATGTCTTACAAGATGTGATTACACTGTGAGTAAGAGAGTTGCTGCCTCAGCCTTGCCCGGCTCTGCCCACACCCTCCCTCCTGGGGCCCTGCCTTGGGGACCTCGCTGCGCCCCTGACTGGCTGTGCAGGGGAAGCTCGCACCGGCTGCTCCCCGCCCGGGCAGGCGAGGACGGAGCAGAGTATTAGTGACAGTTCAGACCGAGGCCTCAATCTTATCTGCGCTGGAAGGAGTCGGGCTCCCGGCCCAGCCTGCGCCCTCGCCTTATCTTAGGAGCCGCACAGGCGGACTTCACCCTGCGGGTTGGGGTCCCGGGAACTGCCCTCGCGGAAACCCGAGAAGGTGCGCTTCAGACAGGCCCTGGGGCCCGCGATCCCGCTGGCCCGGCTCCCTCGGACCCTCTCCCCGCCGAGTCTGGGAGGGGGTCCCGGCAGCTGTGGTAACTCGACCCGCACGGCCAGCTCCTTTTCTTTTCTGGGACCAGATTTTTGTGCAGGGTTTAGTCTTACCGAAGACATTCCCAGGGGCGCACCCACCCACCTCCGACCCCTCCAGCTGCCCCTGCGCCCCCCTGCGCGTTAACTTCAAGATGGGCTGGGAGACAAAGTCCGGTGGGTACTTCAGGAAAATGGAACTGGTGTGTGACTGAGAAAGCACTTTACGCAGCCTGGTGGTTGTGCTCACCCCTGGGGGCCAGGGGGAGGGCTGGGGAGAGAAGCCTAGCCTACCACCTCCACCTGTAGGTGCCTCACCGACCCTGAGGCTGCCTGGCGCAGTGGGCTGGGGCTTGGAGTCAGACACCAAGGGACTGCAGTCCTGGCTAGTCCCTGGCTGGCTGTGTGACCTAGGGTAGGTTACCCAACCTCTCTGTGGTCAGTTTCCTGACCTGCAAAACGAGGGTAAGAGCTGCACAGGCTTGTTGTGAAATAATGACTAGTCGGCAGTCCTGGCCCAGAGAGGGCAGTCACTGCCTGGTAGCTATCTGAGTAGTCCATTTGTCACTTAGCCGATTCTTTAAGCCACGGCGCCAGCGGTTTTGCTGTTGTTTGATACAGGCCATTATTGACAAGGGGACAGTGTCACAAACACAGAAGCCAACACCCAGGAAACAGTGACCCAACCAAGGCCTAGACGCCGGGCTGTGATTAATCCTCGCCGGACACTGCGTCCAATGGGCCAGGCACTTGACTGCCAAGGATGCTGGGAAGGGGAGAGGAAGGGGTGCTCCATGACACCAAAGAGTAAGTCACAAGGTGCCCAGCGCCCCGTGCATGTGCGGCGGGGACACTCCACACGCTGTGCCTGCAGTGGTGCAGGCACCCCCTTCTCCCCCCACGGGACTAGGGAGGTGCCGCGCCCTTTGCCAATGCCCTTTCATTTACCGGGCGAGGCCAGGTCCCCACAGCCTGGGCAGGCTGCTGGCCCAAGTAGTAACCACCTTCTCCTTTCGCCCTGTCTCTACAAGAACCAGGACATCAATGGCCCCTCCCTCCTGGAGGCGCAGCTTCCCCCAGTTTGTGCTCCTGTGCAGCAGCCGGGGATACAGAGACTTTTCTAACTTGGCTGACAGTTTCATCTAAAAAACAAAACGGAAGGAACACTTGTTCCTGTGGCCACAGTGAGTGGCCATTTGTATTTTTAAATGATAACTCAAAATGATTTTCTGTGGAACCTCTTTTATTTTGTTCGTTTTTAAAGCCATCCTGGAAAATGCCTGAAGCTATCGATCTGTAGTTCAGCACCCCAAGTGATTGTGACAACAGCCCTGCACCCCACTTCCATGCACAAAGGGGGTGCTTTGGAGGAGCCCCGTGTGTGCAGACACCCGAGAAAGGACCCAGGCTGTTCTAAGAATGGTTTTATGTCAATGTCCTTGACATTGGGCCCAGCCATTCTTTCTCTTCACTATCTATTTGCTGTGTGCACAGCTGGAAAGGTTGAGGCCCTGCCCTCAGGGGCTTCTGCTCAAGGGAGGCTCGGAAGCGTCATCCTGCGGGTTTTTGGGGTCCTGCTGCCTAGGCCCCGCTGTCAGCCCTCCCGGTGGCCTCTCCCCGCAGCAGGTTGTGGTAGGAGCACAACCCAGGAAGCCAGGTGAGGTGCCCAGTGAGCAGTTTGGAGACAAGGAGGCCCCGGCTCAGGGTTGCTTGGGCCTCTCTGTGGGCTGCTGCCTGCACCCCACCTGTCACCCAGCCCTGGGGAGACACAGCATTGCTTCAGAGAGGTTTCCATTCCTGCAATTAAATGTATTCCACCAGAGTGTTTTCTTTGCCGCCGTCTAATTGGTGCAGTCATCATGTCAGAGCGGATGCTATTATTTGAGTCAAGAGCAGTAAGCTAGAGGAGCCTTTCTGTGTTGCAGCTCTCCTCTGTCCTCAGGCTACACCCTTAGGGAAGAGCCAAGGAAACCTGATGGGGGACTGTCACCACCAGCCCAGACCTTCAAGGGCCTTCAGAGAACAGATAGAAAACTGGCCTGTTGGGTTTGGACCAAATCATCTAAATGAGGCGGTGAATATGCATGTGCGCAGACTACCTCTACATAGATAGAAAAAATAGCTCTGCTCACACTGTTTTCCTTCCAGGATTGTCACTCTACTCTGCGGAATTCCTCACCATGGAGTGCATTTGTTGAATGAGTGAATGAATGAATGAAATACAGTATGCAGTGTCCATGTGTGGGACACTGGGCCATGCTCCTCCTGCACAAAGCAAATTAAACACCGGCTCCAGCTTTGGTGAGCTCATGTCCTGACTGCCTGTTGGGTGTTGGTGACATGGACCAGTGATGGAAAGAAAAACAAAAGGAATTTATGTGTATCCTTTCACCCAGCAAGATGCATATCAGATCACAGGATAATCAGGATGTCTGTAGGTAAAACTGCAGTGCAAAGTTTTATACAGTCATCAAGGTAAATCCGATTTTGCAAAATTGCCATAAAATTGTGTGTGTTCTCCTGGCCCTAATTCAGAATACATTCCTTAAGCAGAGAACATCTTGGTTTGGTCCCATTTATTCTGGAGTGCAGTCTCTGGCTGTGTTCTTCAGAAGCTATAAAAATGTAAGCACGGTGAGTGAAAAATCAGATCATGGTGTTACATGCATAGATTTCCAAGTAGCAATTATATAGGGGACTGAAACACGGTTTAATGGGGTCAATACACATTTAATCTAATTATCATTTAATATTTGGGACTCCATGCTTAGGGTATCAGCTCCCTGGTTTTTGTACTTTAAAATCTGCCAGTTAGGACACAAATACCTCCTGCAGGGGACACGATACTATCCGCATGCACAGGTGGTTCGGGAAGGTTTCCCGAGAAGTGAGGGAAATAACACAGAGGCCCTGTTCCTATTTTGGGTTGAGGCACATGACTCTGGCTTTGCTGTATTTTAATATGTAGCTTCACACCTGAGAGCTGCTGTAAACGGACCAGGTTTCACTTTACAAGAACGTTGAAAATGAGCTGGTGTGTTCGTTTGCTGAGGCTGCCATAGCAAAGCGCCGCAGACGGAGTGAGGGCTTAAGCAGCAGAAATGTACTCTCTCACAGTTCTGGAGGCCGGAAGTCCAGGATCAAGGTGTCGGCAGGGTCGGTCCTCCTGAAGGCGGCAGCGGGGCCGGGATCTGCTCCAGGCCCCTCTCCTTGGCTTGCAGATGGCCGTCTTCATGGTCACATGGTATTCTCCTCCTACCTGTGTCTGTGTCCCAATTTCTCCTTTAAAGAAGAACTCTGGTCGTATTGCATTAAGGCCCGCCCTACTCGAGCATGACCTCATCTTAACTAATTACATCAGCAATGACCGTATTTCCAAGTAAGGTCGTATTCTGAGGTGCTGGTTAGGGCTTCAACATAGAAAGTTGGGGGGATATGGAGAGGTCTGCCTGTGCTACATGATTTCAGAAACTGCACCCCCCCCCCAGCCACTCTCCTTCCTGCCCCTTCCCGAGCCTTTCCCACAGGTGTCGGAACCCCCTTGGAGATGTGTCCCTTTGCCTCTTGAAGATGACTTAGTCTTCAAGGATCGCACCCAGATTGTGGCCTTGCCCAGAAGACAGCACTAAACTGTCACCAGTCAGCTCTTTAGTATGGTGGCTCTCAACCTGTGTGCCACAAGTCTTCACTGATAAATTCTGATTAATGTGTGAGCTTTTATAAAACCGCATCCATCCTATCACTTGACCATCCCTCAGAAGGGACGTTGGATTGGTGGGACCAGGAGACGTGGGAGAGCTGGCATGACTAACAGCAATTAATGAGCAGAGGCAGGAGGTAGGGCCAGATGCACTCTCGGCCATCCGCGTGTAGGGGCGCTCACACAGGGGCGCGGGGCTGAGACCTGAATGACCACAGACCCTCTTTGAGGCACCGAGAGGCAATGCAACATTGCAGGAGTGATTGCTTTGCAGTTATTGCTGAGGTTTCAAATTGATTTTGAATATCTATTAAGATTAACCTTCTAATGTATTTGAAAGGGCATCACTGACACATAGACAAAGAAAGCCTGTTTTTGGCAGGCCCAGCTTTCCAACTGGATGGCTCACAAGTGTGAAAGGGACAGGAGACCCCTGGAAAGAGCCAAAGGCAGAATATCGCAGTGAGAGGACCCAGGTGGACCCGGGCTGGAGTCCTGACCTGGTCTCTTTCTGGCTGGCTGACTCTGGACAAGTCCTCCGACCTTTTTGACCAACCCTGTCCTCTTCATCAGTTCAATGCCCTCACAATGCCTGCCTCTCATGGAGTGTTATGAGGTTCAGGTGGGCACAGAATATGTTTTAGTGGCTTTAATGTTGTTCACGACTTCATCTTTCTCCCTGGGCCCAGTCCTGGCTGCTTGTAAAGGCATCAGCCCGGCAAGACTGCCCCAAGTTCACTCAATGACCGCAAACTTGTCTTTGCCACAAAAGCTGCTCTTACCTTGGGAATGGGCTTGGAGCCCCAGGCCCCGCTCAGGCCCGCACTGCACAGCTTCCTGAGCAGCAGGAGGCGGCGAGGCCGGCAGGAAGGGGAAATGAGAGTGGCGAGGCTGCGCACACCTGGGCTGGATCAATGGCCGCGTTGTGGAGCAGGCCCTGGGGCGGCCTGGACCGCTGGGCTTGAGCGACACATCAGTCAGCACCTCCGAGAGCCTTGGTCTGCTTTTCAAATGTTTGTTAGCGTGCTTTGCACCTCAAGTAGCTCATCTTCAACTGCCCTCCTTCCTCATGGACCCAGGTCCCTTCCCCATTCATATTCATATTTTCTTCTTCCTAATACATATCTCTCTCTTTCTAATTTCCTTCAATCAAGTATAGTTGGGGAAGCAGTTGGCCAGGGATGGCTGAGAGAAACTATTAGCGTGGGAAAGGCCATCAAGGTTTTCTAGAAAAGTCTGCATTGAGCTCATGCAGAGGAAGTGTGTCAGCTCTGCCGCCAGTGCCAGGACAATCGCTTCCCCCTCCGCTTACCTGCATGCTGCCCATCCCACACAGCCCTTCAAAAGGACACCTTGCCCAACTGCAAGTCCCCGATAACAAAGGCAAGACTTCAAGAGACTTAAAGTGACGTGTTCAAAGGCCCACAGTCAATGGCAGCTCTTGATGTGGGATCTGAATCAACCTCACCACATGGGCCTCGCTTCCCTGGTTTAATCACACAGGAGCTCTGTGTCATAAACTTATGAAGTATCACTTCCTATGCCCACACATTTACCAATGTCGCGAATGACTCCTGCAACTATTCAGTGAACGGAAATGTGTTTGAGGACATTAAGACGGGCCCACCTTTTCATCGGATTGAATGACGCAGTTCTGCAAAATTCCAGGCTACAGAAAGTACTCAACCTCGCTTCTGGAGCACACTGCCCAGGGCTGTGCGTCACTCCCGCCTCCTCTTTTACACTGGCATTAGCTCTGTTGTTGCTACTGATTCCTTTGGATATGGCCTCACACTGCCAGTGCTCCTCTGAGCTGGCATTTTTCACTTTCCATCTCAGCGAAAGAGTCCAGCTCGTTCTTAAGACACAGGATCCCATTGTGCGGATGTCCCAGCATTTATTTCATCTTCTTCAGAGTTCATTTGAGGTACTTCCCTGTTTTTAATACATTTGAGTTTTTAGACAAAGCCACAAGGAGCAGTCTTGAGACTTGGAGCTTTTATAAAAGGGTTTGGAGGCTTAAATCTTAAAAGTAGAAATACTGGGTCAAAAGATATGAATTCGAAGCATTTCGGTAGATACTGCGAAATTGCAAGTCAACAAGGTATTCCGATTTACACTTGCACCACAAGCACCCATTTACTTCCTACACCCTCATCCATGCTGATCTTCAGCAGCCCATTTTCAGCTCAGCCCATCTGATAAATGAAACAGTATGTCTTTGTAGTATAATTTGCATACTTTGATAATGTCCTCAGGAAAGCTGGGGCCGTGGCTGCCCAGATCTGGACTAGTTTCCTCCTGGCTAGTTTCTGCTTCTCGGCTCTCTTTTGACTCCTCTACATATATGTAATTTTTAGTAGACGCCTTAGCAAAGCCCAAGCAGAAAGCAAATCCGATTCAAATTTACCCCCTATAGTTCAGAGCTGAGACTTGTAGACTAGAGATCCCACCGCATGCTCCCATTAGCCCAGCTAAGTCAGTAATCATTGTCAGATCTCCCTGCAGAGACCCGGTCTGGCTGCTCTGATACCATAGGAACGATGGTAAAGGGGACGCGAGCACATGTGGATGATTCTACCTCGTAGGAAGGTGCCTTTTCTCCAGCCAGTCAGGCGGCTGTCTCCTCGAGCATTCAGAGCATGACGTCCCACTTCAGATGAAACTTGGGGACAAAGCCATGGTCATGGAGCCTCAGACCTGCTAGCCTGCCACCACCTCCGTCTTTCCAGTCCACCCCCACCTGTGACCTTTGAACTGCTTCCCACCTCAGCACAGGACATGCCGGCTGGTTGCTTCCTTTGTTGGCTGTGGGTCTCACCTTCCCAATGAGATTGTAAAATTCTCGAGGGCAGAGACCAGATCTTACCCTCATTCGGTGCCCAACCAACTACAATAAACTTCACCCATGGCAGTGCAGGTGGCAGGGAGAAGGAAGTTGTGGGGCAGATGGGTTCTGACACCACCCTGGACCTAAAGGGCCCTTCTGGGCACCCGGGTCCACTCTGTCCAGATTCCCAGCAGCCTGACCGGCTCTCCCTCCCACTGGCTCCCATTTAACTTTGTCTAACAAGGCCTGGAAATGAGCCCGTTCCAGAGCTGGCAAGAAACCTGACTTGTCCAGGTGGCCGTAAGACCACCCCCAAAGTCAGCTTGGACCTCTGCCCCAGAGTGAAACTTCTCATAAAACATGTTCCATGTTTCTTCTCTCAGACACGTACTCCTGAAATTAACATGTCATCACCCCACCAGGGTCCCTGCCTGAAGGAAGACACAGCTATGTATACTCGTGCACCCCACCATAGCATCTGATTTATAAAAAGGAAAACGCTCACATCTGTACACTACACCTATTTCTTTAATTTCTGGAGACTCATTTTTGAGTACCATGTTGCTTTCCTAGCTCTTAGCCTAAACATAATTAAGGCTCCTTTAGCTAAGATTTACACTTGAAAAGTGTGAATAACATAACTCATTCAATCCCACTTATAAAAAGAGGAAACAGGCAACGCTCGTTAGAGTTTCTCAGGCGTTCTTTCAGGAATTAATTGCCAGATTTTATACCCCATTAGAACTTTCCAGCTCTCTTTAGGAGCCGTTCTTAATATCAGGATTTTATTACACTTTTGAACACATTTGTTCTGTGACACCTCTTTGAAAGGAGAAATTCCTTTCCTTAATTTTTCATACCTGCAGAAGGATATTGTGGACTATAATATGAATAAAACCTTGCCGAGGGTTGTAATGGGTGAGGAGAGACTGTTGCAAAGGGCCCGGAAGGCGATTAAGGGGTAAGGAGATGTGATGGTCAGACACCCTGGGATAATTCAACCAGTGAAAGAAAGACCCTGGCAAGAGACTTAAAAGATATAAAGCTTATGGAACTTCTCCCCAGCTTTAAAAGTTGGTGAGCATTTTCACGCAGTTCTATGTATATTTTTAGATTTCTTTTGAAACTTCCTTTTGACCACTGGATTATTTAGAAGTATTTGTTTAATTTCCAAATGTTAGAGCTTGTCCTGTTTTCTTTATCTTACTGAGTTCTAATTTGATTCCATTATGGTCAAAAAACATAATCGGTATGATTTCAATGCCTTTATTTTTTTTTTATATTTGCTTAATGGCCCAGAATATGGTAGGTCTTGTGAATGTCTCATGAGCACTGGAGGCAGGGAGGAGGGGGAACAATGCATTCTGCTGTCGCGGGATGGAGCGTTCACTCAGTGTCGACTATATTGTGCTGGTTGACTGCATTGTTTAAATCTCTATTCTTGCCAATTCCTCCCCTAGAAATTCTACCAGTTGCTGAGAAGAGGGTGTTGAAGTCCCCAACTATAACTGTGGGTTTATCTAGTTTTTCTTTTAACTATGTTAGTCTTGCTTCATGGATTTTTAGGCCCTGTTATTGGGTGTATACATATTTAGGATCATTATTTTTTCCTGGTAGATTGATCCTTTTACTACTATGTAATGTCTTTCTTCACCCTGAAATTGACTTTATTAGATATTAATATAGCTACTCCTCTTTTTGTATTTTTAATGCCTGCATGTTATACCTTTTGTCATACTTTTGCTTTAAAACTACCTATATCACTGAACTAAAAGTGAGTTTCTTGTAAACAACATATAGCTGAAACTTTTTTTTATCCACTAAAGCAATCTCTGCCTTTTAATTAGTGTATTTAGACTATTTGCATTTAAAGTCTGACATTTTATCATTTGTTTCTTTTCTCTGTTTCTCCTTTGTCTGTTTCTTTTTCTGTATCTCCCTATAGATGATTAGCAAAAATTTTAGGATTCCGTCTTGATTTATATATAGTGGTTTTGAGTATAT
Source organism: Myotis lucifugus (assembly GCF_000147115.1). Lineage (NCBI taxonomy): Eukaryota > Metazoa > Chordata > Mammalia > Chiroptera > Vespertilionidae > Myotis > Myotis lucifugus. The sequence continues at coordinate 1,323,809 of NW_005871258.1, forward strand.
GGCTTTGAATAGGCTTTTTAGAGCTTGCTCTGGCTATTATAACTTACTATTGTGACTTATCACAGTCTATTATTATTAATATTTACCACTTCAAGTAGAGTGTGGAAATCTTACTTCCACTGAGGTCCTTTTGTTGCCCCACATTGATTTAACCATTAGAGAGTGTGATAATTTTTATTTCCATAATTAATATGGTTTATGAAACTCATGAGGAGGATGGTCTATTGTATGTACGATATATGTTCTCTTTCCATTGTTTTTTCTTCCTTCCTGATGCTCCAAGATTCTTTCTTTTATTGTTCCCTTTCTGTTTGAAGAAGTTGCTTTAGCCATTTATTAGGGGTAGGCCTTCTAAATGCAAATTCTGTGTTCTGTCATCTGACAGTATGTGTATTTCCCCTTTATTCCTGAAGGATAGTTTTGCCAGATATAGAATGTGTGGTTGGCAGTCCTTTTCTTTCAGCACTTGAAAAATAGGCCTTTTCCTTCTAGTGTCTGTAGTTTCTGTCATATAAATTGATCATAATATATCATTTCCCTGTGGCTGCTTTCAATATTTTTTTCTTTTTCTTTATTTTTTAGAAATTTAATTATGTGTCTTGGCATGGATTTTTGGGGATTTATCTAATTTAGGATTCACTGAGCTTCTTGAAGGTAGGTTGATGTTCTTTCCAAATTTGGGAAGTTTTCAGCCATTATTTCTTTGAATTCTCTTTCAGCCACAATCTCTCTTGTCTTTGGACTCTGATATAACAAATGTTGGATCTTTTGTTATTGTCACATAGGCTTGAAGCTCTGTTTTTGTTGTTGTGTTTATTTTCTCTCTGTTGTTCAGATTGGGTGAAATCTATTAATATTTCCTCAAGTTTCCAATTCTGTTCTCTCACATCTTCACCCTATTAAACCCATCCAATTTTTTTTTTTAATTTTGGTCATTGGGTTTTTTCAGTTCTATAATTTCCCATTTGTTTCTTTTTTTTTTTGGTGAGTTTTACAATTTTTTTTCATTTGTGTCAACAGAATTCGTAATTGTTGTTGAAACATTTTTATAATGACTGCTTTAAAATCCTTGTCAGATGATCCCGGCACCTCATTCATCTCAGCATCGGCAACAGGTGGTTGATTATCTTTTTGCTCTCCAGTTGTGATTTTTCTGAGTCTTGGTATGACTAGTGATCTCTATTGTATCCTGGACATTTTAGTGATTATGTTAGCAGGCTGTCTTTTTAGATCTAGCACTCAGGCTACCTTTGTGGGCTGTGGTTACAATAACAATTTAATTTTCACAGTCTTCATGCTGCTGTGTTTGTGTGCTTCGTTTATCTGCAGGGATTGTGTTTGTCTGCTTCATTTATCCACAAGGGATGGAATGACTTTCCCTCCGCTGGTGCTATGAGGGAAGGGACCTTCCGGGACTTGGAAATAAGGGTGATTCCTGTATAGTCGGGGGCTCAAACAACAAACTGACCTCTTTTCCCTTAGATCATCAAATAAAAAAATGACAACAGGCAACACAGCAATAGCCATCCAGTGTGAACGAGTTAAAATTAGACCTATGTTTTGGGTCAGATTGGCAAAAAATATAATTTAGTCTTGTGTGTGCGCAGAAGTTTAGTAATTAGCTTATGTGTGCCCTAGATGAAAAAAGTCGAAAATCGCTGCCATAGACTAAATATTGATACATGCAAGTATTTGGATGAATCCTTTGGATGGATCTAGAGGGAATTGTGTTAAGTGAAGAAAAGTCAAGCCCAAAAGTTTGCACAGTACATTATTCCATTTATATAATTTTGTGGAAATGAAAAAGCAAAGAAATGGAAAACAGTAGCAGTTGCTAGAGGTTAGCCCAGGTCCAGAACCTCCTCTTAGAAGAGTGTAGGGTTGCTATGAAGCGCGTGGCTTCTCAGGAGCTGCACATCAATGGTGCTGTTATCTATGGCCTCTTTGCCACATTCTTTGAAGGCCAAGCTGAGGCGAAGTGGGAACATGCAAAGTAGTTCCTAAGATAACTATGAAAATGTGAGGGTAAAATCTACTTTCTGGTGATGAGAGGCCTGATAGAGATAAATGGGGAACTGGCGTGCAAGCTCTAGAGTCTGCTCTGGAGTTGGAGAGTGAGTTAACCAAGTTCCTGCTAGACCTGAAGACTGTGACTTCTGCCAACAATGAAACAGATCTCTCATGCTTCCTGGGAAAGTACCTGGGCAAACAGAAGGACACGGGCTGTCTGGAGCACCCGCTTGTGTATCATGAGGGATTAGAAAAGCAGGCCCAGCAGGAAGACCCATCTTAAAAGCCTGCTGGAGTGACAGGTAAAGAGATGCAACATCTGAAGGCAACAAAGCAAGTCTTCCCATTGTAGTAAGTCCCAGAATCAGCTACTAAAGAATCTTAATCTTCTCCATTTGACAGAAGACTGCTTTCTTTCATTGTTGTGTGTACCAATAAATCTATTTTTGCCTCGGAGGAGGAGGAAGAGGAGGAGATTTGGAGGAGGTGGTAGTGGAGGAGGAGGAAGAGGAGGAGGAGGAGGAGAAAGAAGTAGATATGTCTATAAAAGGTCAACAGAGGAGGAGGAGGAGGAGAAAGAAGTAGATATGTCTATAAAAGGTCAACAGAGGGATTCTTGTGGTGACAGAACTTCTGTATTTTGACTGACACACACACACACACACACACACACACACACACACGCAAGTAAGACTGAGACAATCTGAATGAGATTAGTGGGCAGTATCAATGTCCTGGTTGTGGTATTGTACTACGGTATTGCCAAATGTTACCACTGAGGGAACCTTGGTGGGTGTTTCTGTGTCGTTCTGAATGTGAACCTACAACTATCTCAACAATTTAGGATTGCGTGTTTTCAAAAGTCAATGAGCCATCCACTCCTCTGGGTGAACTGAGGCTGGGCTCTGCCTGTGCAGACGCACCTGTGTGAAACAGAGAAAAAAGCCTCAGGCTTAGTATTTCTGATTTGGGGATTCCACATGGCTAACTGGTGCCTCTGCTGTTCCCTTCAGCTCCTCCTGGATGTTGAGGGGTGGCTGACGAGAACACTTTG
>NW_005871258.1:1326972-1390240 GCF_000147115.1 Myotis lucifugus
TGCTCAGTGAAAGCATATCTGAAGAAGAAACTTAAACCTTTGGGACACAAATAGAAAACACCAAGTCAGTACTCCCGTGCAGAAGTCAGGATCTCCAGCGCCTAAAGGAACTCTGTGGACGGCTCTCACTCCTTCTTGGGGAACCTGCTGTCTTCCTCGGGGCTAGTTTTTAGTATCATATTATGTTATAAACATTTCTCTACATCAATAAAACCCTCAATACACATAATTTTAGTAGCTTTATTGTGTTCAATGGGTAGATACATCATCATTTTCCTAACCATGAGACAGGTAGACTAACTGCTTTACATATAGGTACATTTGGTAAAGATATATGTATATATCTCCATGGAATTTGTTATGCTCTTATGTGATACTCCCAATAAAATTACCAGATGAAAAAGAATGAACATCTTGATGTAATATGTGCATTTTTGTCCAATTTTTTTCAAAGGTGTTGTATAAATTTACATCCCCTGGAGGGAAAGTCCACCACCGGAAAGCCTTTCCGGGACCTGCTGGTGCACATTTAAAGAGAAACATGTGCTAATTTAGTAACGGGAAAAGAGTATCCCGGAGTTCTTGTAAATTGCTTTTCCTTGGTTGCTAGGTGGGTAATACTTTTCCCCTGTGTGTCTGTTAACAATTTGAAGTCCTTTTTGAAAACTGTTCGTGTCCTTTGAGTAATACCTATGAGTGATTCCATCAATTTTATGGACTGTGTAAAATTCCATAGTGAAACTATAATTCACTTACTCATTTGTCTGCCATGCACACAAATTGTTTATGAATTCTACTATTATAAATTAATTCTTTATTCATACAGGAGATGCTAAAAGGGTGGCTATGTGTCAATCACTGTGAACCAATCAAAGGGGTTTGCTTTTAAGGAGCTTACATTCCCTTGTAGGTAGGGGAGACAGACTCTAAACAGATAAACATATCATATGTCAGCAAGACCAAAGTGCTAGGAAGAAAACAAGGGGCTGAGTAGGTAGAGCCTGAGCTATTTTACAGAAAGCATTCTGAGAAGGTCTGACTAATACAAGTCCAGGAGCGAGCTAGGCAGATGTCTGGCAGAAAGTGTTCCTGGCAGAGAGTATAGCAAACTCAGAGGCCCTGAGGCATGCATTAGAGAAAGGACAAGGAGGCCAGCACAGCTGGTATAGAGCAAGTTAGGAGGAGAGGAGAGGAGAAGAGGTCATACAGCTTGCCAGCAACTAGACTTTCCTGTAAGTGAGATGGAAAGCCATTGCTAGACTTGGGGCATAGAAGTAGAATGGTATAGATCCGTGGTCGGCAAACCATGGCTCGCGAGCCACATGTGGCTCTTTGGCCCCTTGAGTGTGGCTTTTCCACAAAACACCACGTGTGGGCATGCATGTACAGTGCGATTGAAACTTCGTGGCCCATGCGCAGAAGTCGGTATTTTGTGGAAGAGCCGGTATTTTGTGGAAGAGCCACACTCAAGGGGCCAAAGAGCCGCGTGTGACTCGCGAGCCGCGGTTTGCCGAGCCGCGGTTTGCCGACCACTGGTATAGATGATATAGCTTTTTTATTTTTAAAGGTCCACTCTGGCTACTGGATGGACAGTAGATAACAGGGATCACAAAGGGAAATATTCCTGGTCAGGTAATGGTGTAGGTGGTGAAAAAAGGGTTGGATTTTAGACTAGTCTGAACAATTGGATGATGGGTTGACTGTGGTATGTGAGAGAGAGGAGTGAAGGATGGTGCAGATGTTTGGCTTAGAGTACTACTAATTTAGAAGGGAAAACAGCACTTGCTCCAGTTTTATTTGGACACAGTAAGTGTGAGATGATACTTAATCTGGAGGCAGAGGTCAAGTCTGAGTCTGCCACTCTTGGAAGAGGCCTGGGGTGGAGGTGTACACTCAGTGGTCATGAGCGATGAGAAGCAGTCGATACCTCTTCAGGAGTGGGTATATATAGAGAGAGGAGAAGAGATCAGAGAACCACGCTCTGGGCATTCCAGGATGGATTGCTAAAGAGAAGGCACTCAGGAAGAGATGGTAGGTAAGATGAGGGCTGGGAATGACAGCTAGGTTTAGCATGGGGCTATCAGCAAGGACCTTAACTAGAGCTGTCAGTGGCGTGATGAGAATGAGGACCAGGTTGGCGTGAAATGAAAACAGTGGCAGAGGAAGTGGAGACAGACTACACACTATCTTGCTATAAAGAAGGAAAGAGGAACGAGGCTAAGGCTTTCAGGGGTTGAGCTAAAGAGTTTTCTTTCTTATTTTTAAAGTTGGGAGATAGTTCGGCATGTTTGCAAGTTCATGTAAAGAGGGGGGAATTATGATTTTGTTAAAGGAGAGAGGATCATGGCTTGGAGTGAAGTCGTGGATATAGCAAGAGGGGGATGGGAACCAGCCCTCCAGGGAGGGGAAGGCAAGGGAGGGTCAGTGTGTTATGAGACGTCTGTTAATGTCCCCTCAAAATTCATGTGTTGAAACCATCCCTTGCTTTGGGATGGTACTTGAGGTGGGGCATTAGGTCAGATGAGGTCATGAGGGCAGAGTCCCTATGATGAAATTAGTGTCCTTATACGAAGAGAAAGAGAATGGATCTCACTCCCTCTGCCATTTAAAGACACAGCGAGTAGGCATCCATCTGTAAACCAGGAAGAGGGGCCCCAGCAAAACCATGCTGGTACCTTGTCCTTGGACTTCTCAGCCTCCAGATGTGAAAAATAAAGTACATTGTTTGAGCCACCTCATCTATGATAGTCTGTCATAACAGCCAGAACCAACTAAGGCACACGGTCCGTTCATCCATGGTAACAGGAGTGAAGGCAAAGTCTCTAGGTCCCAACTGAGGTGTTAGCCAGTTTGTTGTGGAAGCTTGTAGAAGTTCTTTTCTAATTGCTTCTATCTTTTCAATGGAATAAGAATCAAGTTCATCTGCTGACAGGATGGTCAGAGAAGAGAGAGGTCTGAATAGCTGTCAAGGAGAGTGGGAAGGTGAGCAAACCTCGGAGGGCAGGATTGCTGGGAGCACTAAGGTGCCACCTGAAGTAAGGGGTCAGGGCTTTAGGTCAGACCAGTCTGTTGGCTCTACCATTTTCTTCACTCATTCTCAGCTGCTCAGCTGCAACTTTCATGATGAAAGTTGGATTTCATCATGACTGAGGTTTTGCCAGGCAAGGACAGTGCAGGGAGAGAGTTCTAGAGAGTCTATGATGTAAACAAAGGAATGATGGATCCTATTGGAATTTAAGGCTGTCAAAGAAGGAGGCAAAAATATAAAGGGATTATTGTGATCTTCTTCATGAACATAACTTCTCCCATATTCCAATATTTAGGCCAGAGTCACTGTCATGCCTTTGCAGAGGCATAAACTTAAAGCTAGGAAAGTTTAAGAAGAGAAATAATTTGGAAAATTACCTTAACAGTTAGTGCCTACGTAACTTACTTAACTAGATTCAGGAAAGTCTGAACTTTGCTAAGACATCTCCTAGAAATAATGCCTTTTCAAAGAAAGGTGGTAATACTCTGGGCATTGAATGTTTTTATATATTTTTATTGATTTTTTTAAGATAGAGAGAAGAAGGAAGTGGCATAGAGAGATAGAAACATTGACCGGCTGTCTCCTACTCGCTCCTTACTGGGGATCCAGACCACAACCCGGGAGTAAACTTGGAGAACAAGGACACATAAGGGCCTCTGGCTCGCAGGAAGGAAGGAAGTCAGTAAGAACTGTCCAAGCGTGACTGTGAGAACTCGGTTGGATTCCTGGAGTTTTGCAACTTCTGCATATTTATTAGCTTGGCACTCTCATGCCATTTCCACATAACGATTAGCAATAACAATGAAAATGCCTCTCAGAGATAGCAAGAAATAAAAAACTCAAGGACACTGCAACTTCCTTGAAGCCAGGTGGGAGTGGAAAAGAAATCACGAGAAACTGGGTCCATGGTGACAACTCTGAAAAGCTCTGGTCACTGGGGTCCAGGCAAGACTATTGTTGATGATGACCCTCCAGAGGCCTCTGAGCTTTTCAAGAGGAATGAAAACAAGAGCATTGCTGCCTGATTTTCCCAGGGGCTGACCACCTCTAAGGAGCCATGTGATGCCACCCAGCCTCCTCCAGCTTTAAGAAGGGCTCTGGGCCTCTCAGTTAACACCTGCTACATTTTGTGGTGGACTGAAAAGTTATGGAATTTAATTTTATCCCACTTCTGCTCATTTACAAGTCTATATTTTGGATCGAATGGTTCAGGGAGTTAAACTTGCTCACGAAAAATTTCTACATGCTGTGACTACAATATAATTGCTAGAAGAAGGGAAAGGGCTTAGCTGAAAGTGGCCACTCAGTGAGGTCTCTGAGAGTGTCCACTCTTAATGGTGACAGGATTCTTTTAAGAGCTTCCCAATTAATAAAAATTAGAAACTCTGACTAGACAAGTAATAAGCAGAGAGATCGAATTAGTAATAAAAACTACTCACTGGCTATGTCACAGGAAAATGTCCCTGTGAGAGAAAATGTCACTGGTGAATTCTACCAAACATTTTAGGAACTAGCACCAGTGCTTGAGAAAATGTTCCAAAAAGCAGAAATGGAGGGGACATTTCCCAACTCATTCTATGAGACCAGTGTAATCCTAACACCAAAACCAAACCAAGACATCACAAGTAAAGAAAGCAGTAGACCAATATCACTTATGAATACAGATGCAAAAAATCCTCAGCAAAATACTAGCAAATAAAATTCAGCAACATATAAAAAAGAATATACACCATGACCAAGTGGGCCTTATCCTTATAAGGCTGATAATATTATCCAAAAATTGATCAATGTAATTGATCATGTTAACAGAATAAAGAATGAAACCACATGCTCATGTCAGTAGGTGGAGAATATCTTTGATAAAATTCAACCACCTTTTATTACAAAAAGTTAGAAGGGAACTTACTCAACCTCGTAAAGGGCATCTGGGAGAAACCCCCAGCTAACAGCACACTCAATGGTGAAAGATGGCATGCTTTGCTCTTAATATCAGGAACAAGACAAGGATGTCCCCTCTCACCACTTCTATTCAGCATTGCCCTGTAGGTGGTAGCCAGGGCAACCAGGCAAGAGAAAGAAATAAAAAGCATTGGATTGGAAAGGAAGAAGTAAAACCTGTCTATTCACAGATGGGATAGATGGTATAGAGAAAATCCTAAAGACTTTACTTAAAATTAGAAAACTCATTGGAGCTAATATGTGAGTTCAGCAGGGTGGCAGGATAAAAATCCTATATAATAAAGAGGTAATAGGCAAATTGGCCATCACTCCAACACACGAGATGGCCACCCCCATGTGGACACAAGATGGCTGCCACAAGATGGCCGGCAGAGGACGGCAGTTGAGGCAGGCCAGCAGGGAAGGGCAGTTAGGGGCGACCAGGCTGGCAGGGGAATGGTTAGGGGGTGATCAGGCTGGCAGGCAGAAGTGGTTAGGGGCAATCAGGCAGGCAGGCAAGCGGTTGGGAGCCAGCAGTCCTGGATTGTGAGAGGGATGTCCGACTGCCTGTTTAGGCCTGACCCCACCAGGATCAGGCCTAAACAGGCAGCCAGACATCCCTCAAGGGGTCCCAGACTGGAGAGGGTGCAGGCTGAGCTGAGGGACACACACACACACACACACACACACACACACACACACACTTGTGCACAAATTTCGTGCACCGGGCCTCTAGTCATATATAAAAGTCAATTGTTATGAGCAAAATGAATGGACACAGACAGTAGGGGGGGTGAGGGGTTGTGCTTGGGGGAAGGGGTGGTGGGGGAGAGGTCAATGGGTGAAAAAAGGAGACTCATGCAATACTTTAAACAATAAAGAATTTTTTTAAAAGTCAGTTGTTATTTGTATACACTTGCAATGGATAATCTGAACATATAAATCAGAAAACAATTCCATTTAGAATAGCATCAAGAAGAAGAGCCTCCAACTGTTTTCTCTGGGTTTGGGTGTTAACATCCAAGACCACAGCTGCAAGTGGCCCATGAAGGTCGTTATTCCCAGCAGGTGTGGAGTGGGATGGGTTCAAAGATTGGTGAGAGTTACCTGGGCTCTTGTGGAAAAATGCTCCTTTCAGATCACACCCCTGCCATCCACAGGGTGTTCTTAAATACCCACAACTAGGCAGCTGCCTGCTCATGGAATTTTGAGGATCCAGTATGCCTCTGGGTCCCCACATTAGCCCCTCAGCCCCTCACTCGGAGAACTTGAGCAGTTCAGATTAAAGTTTGGTTCCTGTAACCAAGAAAATGTCCCTGTGAGAGACATTTACACTTTTGTATGATTGAATTTATAATCCATTTCATGCCATACAGAATGGAAAGAGATTGGGAACCTCTGAGGACTGAAAGATAAACTGGGAAGCAAAGCATGATGGAACTGAACTTTTCTTGATTCTCAGTGCTGACTTCAACCCTTCTACCCGTGAATCAAAAATATAGAAGATTCCGTATCCTTGGGTAAGGCGATATAAGTCAGTAAAGCACATACATGATCTTATTTTGTCTTTATAAATAACTCAACAAAGTAAGCATGAATGTGATTCTCGTTTTCAGGGGAAGAAAGTGGAACATAAAGATAATGACTACCTGAGGTCATCCTGCCATTAACCAGCGGGGCTGGGACTTGAGCCTGGGTCTCTGATCTCCAATCACGTGCTCTGCTCACCACACCAGAGTAGAAGGAGCCTGCTCTGTTGGCTTTTTGCCAGCCAGGGATTTTAAATCACAGCTAGTACCCTTTAATATGATATAACCATTCTTTAAAAAATAACTTTAAAGGGGTTTCTTAGATCCACAGGCAAACAAAGGGAAGAATGACAAGCACTCCTTTTGTAAATTCATCACCAGCATGCTTCAGCTCTTCTCCCCCACAGAGGCCACAGCCTATAGAGGATGCATAACGTTTCTGTGCCATGAGCCTGTGTTTGAGAATTTGCTGTCTTCATTCAGGCCCTTAATGCAGCAGCCATGTTCTGACAAATGAATTAAGGCATGTTTCAGAAATGGCCTTGCTGGGAGGTGGGGGAAGGGCTTTGACTGAATTACTATAAATCCTAGGAGAAACGCTAATTATATTAGCGTATGTGCTGTTCAGAATCAACTGGAATCTGCCTTACCCAGGAGTACCTGTGTTGGTGGCCTGAAAGTGGGTCAGGGATATTTTTTTAAAAGATAAACATTCTTATATTTCCATATTTAATACTATGTAGGTCATTGCCTACCTAAGGGCTCAGTTGATATTGAAGCTGCAAGAATCAGAATTGTGTATTTCTGTGACACAGGGGTTTGGTGGTTGAGCACGTGGCTGCATTTGGGGGTGGCATGGGATGCAGTGGAGTAGGATGGGGGACAGCACTGAGGGAAGAGCATGCCGGTCCCAAGTCCTCCTCCTGAGAAGCAGCAGCCTTGGGAGACACTACAGGGACAGCACAGGGGTCCCCCACCATTTCCTGAGCACACACACATCCCCATATCCCAAAGCCTTGGTCATCGCCATCCTCCTCTGGCTGGCAAGGGGGCCTCTGGGGCCCAGGAGCAGGCCCCCACGAACCCAGAGAGGTGGGCATAAATGTGGGGGTGCTGAGTACTGTGATGAACGGTGCTCACTTAGCAATGTGATTTGGAATCTCTGCAGCTCTGTGCACTGGAGCCCGGGGTGAAACCTGGGGTCGTCCATCCCGGTTAGGACCCTGGCGGTGAGGCAGCAGATGGCGTGGAAGCATGTCACCTCCCCGCTTGCTAATTAGTTCTTCTGTGGTTTTAGGGTTTCCTGCCTGCATCTATTAAAACAGCCAAGTGAGAAACAGGGCTGTGTATGGCATTGTATTTTTATGGAAGAATCTGGATACTGTTTAAACATACACCTTAAAAGGGTCAGACGTCCAAGGAGGGCTAAGCAACCTTAGGTATGTGACTTCATTTCCCTGGGCCTCAGTGTACTCAGCTGTAAGACGAGGAAGACTTGGGCTGGTTGACCTAAGAGCTGGGGTTCCCTGGAGACCTTCTTCTGCTTAGGAAAGTCTGGAGTGTGAGGTTTCAGGGGGAGAATGGCAGAGATTTGCATTGAGGAGGCAAGTTCAATCCAAGCAGGCCGTGGGCTATGTCTGGCCTGCTGGTGGCAGGAAGGGGTTATTCTCATGCCAATTCCAAAGTGCACCTGGTTTTCCTTTCCCAGACGGGACCCAGGACCCAGTTTCTAGGTGGATCCTTCTGGTGCTGGTGAGCAGCAGGTCTGAGGGACCGAGTTTGCATCAGGCTCGACCATCGACTGCACGGGGACATCAGGAAAGTTATGTAATTTCTCGGAGCATCTCTATCACTCTTTGTTGGTAAAATGAGGGTAATGATTTTGTAGATTCTATTTCACGGGTTTGTTGTGAAGTTTGTGGGGGGATTTTTTTAAATGCATGGGAGTTTTCTAAGCAGAGGGCCTGGTGTATAGAAATTGTTTTCCAGACATGACAGTCATAGCATCCACCTTAGACAGAGGGGCCCACGGGACTGCATCTGCCACTCTTGGCTTCAGGCACGGCATGAAAATCCCACCTTCAAATATGTGCATGACTTTGGATGGGAGAGCCATTGAAGCCTCTTGAGTGCCCAGAGGCAGAGTACGGCCAGGCACGAGGGCTGCAGATATCCCAGCTGAACGTTCATTCAGCTCATTGAAGAACTTCTGGGGTTTAGTTGCGAAAAGTCCTGGTAGTCACAAGAGTCATGGTGGACAGCGTGGGCGCCACCCAGATCCCCTTCAGGAACGAAGGACTTACTCCCCAGAGTGTTCCAGGGCTGTGGGAAGACACCGTTGGCTGCAGCCCTCTTCAGGGATAACTTATTAGGGTCGGGGAACAAAGGCCCAGGCCTGACCACACACCTGGCGTGAGACACCTGGCGAGGGACACCTGGCGAGGGACACCTCTGAAGGGCCATCTCCACTCCTGGGCTCTCTGCGGGCGCGGCTGAGGCCTTCACCCAGATTGCATTGCAGCCCAGCTTCTCCCCTTGCCCAGACCTGCTTCCGCTTCCTCCCCTCCCCCCATACTCCACCCCACCACCACCACAGGGCACCCAGAGAAGAGTCCAGAGGACCCCTGATGGTGGGGGTGGGATGGGAGAACAGACAAAAAGGAGGAAGAGCTAACATCTTGGGGATTCCCTGAAAACCCTCTTCCTCCAAAGGTTGGACTGAGCAATCCTGAGGTGTCCTGACCTAAGTCTGCCTTTCCGAAGCATGGTTCACAGCCCTGAGGAGTCAGAGAGGCCGATAATACGGCCCCAGACCCGCTGAACCGCATTGTTAACCAGCTCCAGAGCCATCCTTCCAGCAATGAGGGAGGGCAGCCGCCGTAGAAGGGGGACCTTGTGCTCTTGGTCCAGCCACAGGTCCGACAGGCAGAAAGCGCGGAGGCATCTGAGGCCAGTGTGGGATTTGGCAGATGCTTCTCAGGGCATAACGGAGCAGGACAGGGACAGCCTGGAGAGAAAGCTTTCTCAGATGCAGCCCTCACTTAGGAGAATGTCAGCACCCCTGCCTGACTCTGCTTGGCCCGGCAGGCTGTCCTCACACCTCCAGAGGGAAATGACCTCCAGGTTCGAATGGCTTCACTGTTCTATTTACCCCACATTGGTGTTTTTAAAAGAGGTGATCTACATAAGTTATCTTGAAAAGCATAGGGTCAGAGATCATTTGCAACTTTCAAATGCAATTATCAAAGGATGTTGATTCCCATCCAAAAATGAAAAAAAACCTCTATTCGACCACTACATATTTATAGGCCACCTTATTATTAAATTTCAGCAGGAACTCAGGAAAGCACCCAAATTTCATAGCTGAGCTAGTCATTCAGGTGTAAGCCTGGCCACACACAGTGAGTATGAATCATTTCAGGAACTTGTGCAGTGAAAATTCAGCTCTCAGGTTGACAGTTCTCTTACACTTGAGCTGGCTCCAGCCTCGCACCCAGGCGCTTTCTCTCTGATGAGACCTTGCTCAGTGAGACCACAGTCAGGGCAGCACTGGGAGGACAGCAGGTGCTTCGGGGCACAGACCGGTGTAAGAATCCCCTGCAGCACTGGCAGGTCCTGTGGCCTCGGGCAAACTACTCGCTGCACTTCCCTGAGCCTCACCTCCTGGCCTGCAAAATGGGGCCAATGAGCTCCTTTGCTGGCCCGTTTCTTAGGGGGATGCTAGCATGAAAGTTCCTGGCACAGAAAGGGCTGAACAAGTGGTTGCTCTTCTTTCTTCCAGTGGATTAGCTGGGCCTGGGTGCACAGTAGGCAGCTACGTCCTCATGCTCACAATTTTAGGCCCCTTTAAATGCCCAGAGCCAGGGGGCAGGCGGAAGATGAAGAGGTTGGAAAGGCACTCACCACCTACCCTGGGAAGGAGAAACAAAATGACAAATGACAGTACAAGGAAGCAAAAGCTAAGCACCGAATAAATGGCAGTGATCAATATTCCAGGGTCAATATTCCAGAAGCACAAGCTCTGGGAGGCCCAGGGGGGCTTTCTGAGGTTGTGGTTCCCGCCCTCAGCTGCACAACAGCATCATCCGAGGAACCGGAAACAAGTGCCGGTGCCTGGGCCCCACCCCCGGACTCTGCCGAATGGGCTTGGGGCACAGCCCAGGCATTGCATTTCTTCAGGTCTCGCCCTGGATTCCAGTGGGCGCCCGGCGGGGACCCGCTCTGCTAAGGCACGAGGCCTGAACAAGGCAGGCCTGACTTCACGCTGACATGTGAACAGCACTTGGCAGTTCCAAGCATTTCACCAACATGGTTTCAAGAGACTCAGAAGGGGCGCTGGAGGAAAGGTCTGAAGGCCAGAGTGGCAGTGATGTTTCCATTCCAAAGGAAACGGGGGCTGCCCCTGAGGCTCCGCACTCCCCAGAGCTGTCAGTTCCACCATTAGCACTCATTCCTCAGGGCGGAGAGGCTGTTCCAGCCAAACAGGTGAATGGCCCATAGAAATGGGCACAAATGGATCGCGTCTTTGGAGCTTATGCACCTTGAGGATACCTTCTGAAACAGATGATACCCTCATAACTACAACCTTGAGATTCATTAGCTTAGGGTAGCCCCGTGCCTGGGGCGGTAGCATGCGTTCAGGCACTTACCAGGTTAATAATGTGCCTAGGATCCCACTGCCAGTAGTGGGTGCGGCTGGCATGGGAACCCAGGTCTAACTCCAGCCACTTCCTCGCTTTTGGAACCGGCGCCTGCCTCATCTGGGTTATTAAAATGTCCTTCTGTGGGCACTGGTCCCACCGTGGAAACTTTACTGCTGGTTCAGTGTTTCAGATGCACCTCCCCAGGTGAGTCCTGGGTCGCAGTTTCCATTTCCCAGGAAAGGTGCCAGGAGACACCTGCCGGGGCTCAAAGCTCGCGTCTGCCCTGTGGAGCCCTGGCTCAGAGAGCGGCCCGGCCCAGGCACCAGGGCAGAGCCGTGGGAGGGAGACCTCTGCGCTGGGGACGATGGCGGGTGGCCCTGCCAGGAGACCAGGCGGATTTGAAAGCTGAGAACTGGAACTAAGTCCTCTTAGGGCAGCAAGAAGCCAATGAAGATGCTGCTGACAGCGAGAGGGGAGCCCAGGCCCGGCCGGAGAGCCCCGGGAAGCCTAGGAAGGGACACGCGGGAAGGGCAGGAGGCCCTCTGCCCTGGGAACCAGCCAGCAGGAGCAGGAGGCCCAAGCTGGGGCCGTGCTCTGGCGATGAACCTGCTGCATCCCGCGCGCAGCAGCAGCAGCAGCAGCAGCAGTGGAGACCTCAGCTGCAGGGTGTTTGCGGGGTGGGGGTGGGGGGGCGCTCCCAGCTCTCACTTGTGAGGATCACGGAGGAAGGACCCCAGAGATCAATGCACGGGGAGAGCTCAGCAACCCGCAGCGGCACTCGCACCCACTGCCCTTTTAGAGAATTGTTTTTACTTATTTATTTGTTTTTAGTGAGTAAGGAGTAAGACCGCTTACTCTTACCATGAAATAGACAGAGAGCCTCAGGGCAGCGGTGGGGCCCCTACCCCTTCCCGAACCCCCGCTGCCCCCGGACCTGGGCCTGCAGATAGTTTAATTGCCAGTTTCACAGGCGGGCTAGGAGCAGTGGTGCCCATGCTCGGCCTGTGGCGGGTGGGACAGCCCTCAGCTGGAGCGCCCTCCAGCGGCAGGGGAGGGCCGTGTGGGCCTGGGCAGAAGGCGCGGCTCCTAGGTCAAGTCGCTCCAGGGAAGTCAGGCGTGAGGCTCTGGAAAGCCTTTTCTGTAGAAAGGAAAGATTCTTTTTGGCAGCCCCTCCCACGTGGTCCTGATGAGAGGTGTGTGCCATGCAGGGCCCTGAGCCTGAGGGCCGGAGTCCAGGGCGGGCTCTGCCGCTGGCCACATGCCTGACCCAGGGATGGCCTCCCCGCGCTGAGGTCCAAGAGGCGTCAGTAGCCAAATGGAGGGTGGCCAGGACGATCTCCAAGCTGCCATGTACTTTGCTTCCCTATTGCAGAAAGTTCATAAACATGTACATAATAAACTATTAGTAGCTTTGGCTTGATTATCAAATAATAAATGTAATCTGTCCATGAACAAATCAATCAACCAGTTATTTATAGACGCCCATTAAGGGTCTGCAATGGTGCAAACACTTCGAGGCATTCAAGAGAAACACTGCCCACAGCTGGACTCCCCGGCTCTGAGAACCCGCAGCACAGCTGGTTCCCACTGCAGCACCTCTCCAAGTCCTATCGCCCATCTTTGTTTGAAACCCTCTCCTGCACACTCATCATGGTTTCTAAATGTCATTCTCCAATACAAGGGGCCAGGGCTCCTTGGAAAAACGACTGATTCCAGAGCTGAGGCAGGAAGTACAAAGGGACCTGGATCATCTTATGCCAGAAAGCAAGGGAGCACTCAGAAGGATGGGGGCAGGTTAAGAAGACTCAGCAGACAGGAGCCAGCTCAAACTGTTCCCACTGATCAAATCTGGGACAATTTGAACATCAAAATAAATAAGAATTAATGGATTAGAAAACGTTAAAACAGTAGAAATCCATGTGTCCATATCTGTATAAATACAGGAGTGGGCAAATGTAGGCTTACAGTTGTGAGTAAACAAAACACAGCATTTATACTTGTGTTATTATTAATTAACTAGAGGCCCAGTGCACGAAATTCATGCAAGGTGGGAGGGTGTCCCTCAGCCCAGCCTGCGCCCTCTCGAAATCTGGAACCACTCTGGTAGGGTCCCTAGGTCTGGCCAGCGATCAGGGCCTATCGGGGCTTTTCTTTCCCCACCCCCGATGCTGCCACTGCTTGCCATCTGTGTGGCACTGCTCCCCCTCCCCCACCACCAATCACCTTCCTCTGCAGGTGACAGGCGTGGGGTGCGATCGCTTGGCTGGCCTGTGCCTCCCTCTGTGGGGCAATCACTGGCCGGCCCCGCACACCTGCCACAGCATCACTGGCTGGTGGCCTGGGCCTCCCTCTGCGGGGTGATCATGGGGTGATGGCGCCCCCCTCCCGACCAATGGCATCACACCTGCCTTGGCTGGCCTGGCACCAGTGCGTGTCATAGCATGGTCATCCGGAAGGTCGTCAGGATGGTCATTCTGCTATTCGGTCATTCGTTGATTTGCATATTATGCTTTTATTATTATAGATTATTGTATTATTTTCCATATGAACAACTGTAGACCGATGTTTGCCCACCTCTGTATATACCGACACACATACAGGAAGAGGGAAAGCTCTTTTCTGTAACCAAATAACAAATGTAAAAAGAATGGTGGAGTTTAAAAAAAATCACCATTTTGCAACTTTCATGGTAATTGATCCAAGCAGGTAATCATCAATTTTGCTAAAATTATTGTGTGGCGATTTGATGAAGAACAAGCTGACAATAATTGCAAAGGGAAGCTGGTAAATTTACAGATGAGAAACCTGGTAGATGCTACCTTCACCCAATGGTCTGAGTTCCTATCACCAGTAACGGGACAAACTGACCTCAGGTGCTGATGCTCTGAGAAGGACTGTCTCAATACTGAAGCTCATGAATCTGGTAATTGCATGTTATGGCAGCTGACACTAAGGTAGCCCCTCGACCCCCACCTCTTGTGTGATCCCTCCCCTTGAGAGTGGGCGTGAGGGTGGGCAAGACCTATGACCTGCTTCTAACCAACACCACACAGTAAAAGTGACAAGATGTACATGGTTACACGATTGCGTGATTTGCTGAAGTCTTTCCCTCTCTTGTTGGTTTTGAAGAAACACACTGCCCTGGTTTTGAACTAAGTGTCTTTGATTTCATAATGCCCTATACTTTTCTGCGATTAAGAGAGAAGTTAATCTTATCCTGATCTCCTATTTTCTGACATTTTGAACTTGAGTTTGCCTTGAGTGTCCATGCTACTACTATTCTTTTTTTTAAATTTTTTTTTAACCCTCACCTGAGGATATGTTTCCATTGATTTTGAGAGAGGGGGAAGGGAGAAGGAGAAAAAGAGAAACACCAGTGTGAGAGAGAAATATTGGTCTGTTGCCTCCCCACTCCAAGTGGGGATCAAATCTGCAACCTAGGTATGTGCCCTGACCAGGAATTGAACCCCAAACCCTTTGGTGTAGGGGACAACGCTCCAACCAACCGAGCCACCCGGCGAGGGCATCCATGCTATTATTCTTTTGTGTTTAAGGGCCATGGGTTGAACGCTCATCAGAGGCACTGTGAAACTGGAGCACCCCATTATTTGCACTGTTCCCCAGAGAAGAGAATATGCATTCATTGTTTTTATTGTAAATAAAAAATATTATTTTTTTATCAGAAAAGTTGTTTTAGAAAAGGAGCAATTTTTTCTTCAAATTTTAATGAAATTTATTGGGGTGACAGTGGTTAATAGGGTCGTATAGATTTCTATGATGCAGGATCTGTAGATTGCACTGTGTGCCCACCACCAAAAGTCAAATCATCTTTCGTCACCATATATTAGACCCCCTTCACCTACATCCACTGTTTTTAAATGCATGACTTCTATAAAGCGTCAGTAGGATCTTGCAGGAATGGGGCTACTTAACATAGTGGCCTGTAATTGTGGTGAACTTTCAGACCATCTACTGGCTCAGTTCTCCCAGGGGAAGCCATCCTCCGCCAGACTTGGTCCAGATGTCCCTGAATCCCCATCGCAGTATTTTTTATAACATATTTACACACATTTTTCTCTTGAAGACTTCTCAGAGCCATGCTGATATGAAAGCCATATTGGCAAGATGATGATGACACCAGCAGAGGTCATTTGAAACAGTTGAGAAGCGAACGTCTAAAGAATTCCCGTTGTTATTGGAACTGAGGCCGAGGGGGCTGGAGCCCAGATGTGGAGCTTCCTGGCCAGTGGACACAATGCCGGAGCTCACACCTGCCTTTCAAAAGAAGCACAATCCTACACTTCAGGGCAGACGGCAGCTGGGGAAGGAGGGACTCCCGGGCACGGGGTGGGCCAGGGTTTTGTGGTAGATGAGTCGCCAAGATTGCCTGTGCCTCAGTGTGTCCACCCATGAATGAGCCTCTTTCCTAGAAAGTGATGAGGATGAGCTGAGGAGCCTGTGCCATCCCAGGCAGTGCAGAGCAGAGAGGGCTGGTGGGCATTGCCCACCGTCCCGCTGCGCTGTGATCTGCACCCGGCTGACCGGTTGCAGCTGTGGGTCCGGGACACCAGGCCTTGGGGCCTCTGAGAAGGATCATTGATGGCCTTTTAGCCCGTTATGAGCCAATGGCCAGTCGCTTTTCTCATGAAAATAACTCCTTTATTCCCGATGCTGCAATTTTCTGATAACTTTTAGCCCATGGCTGGTGTTCCTCTCTTTTCCTGGACAGATGACAGCATCATGACACTCATGTAGGAAACCAAGCCCCCGCTGACCTGCCTTTTCACGGACTCCCACTCCCTGGAGGAGCCGGGTCAGTCCCGGGTGAGCCCCACGCACGCCAGCATCTCTGTGTTTCTAAAGGCAGACATGAAAGTCTTGCCTTTATACTAAAACGTGCTCCCGCTTCATTGAAATGCAGGCGTGAACTCTCCACCCTGGTCATGTCCAGAAGCCCTTTCTCTGAGTTTGGAAGCAGCGATCTCCGGAGAGGAGTTTTCCATCTGTCTCCTCCCGAAGCTAAGCTGTGAGCGCAGCTGATTAGTTATTCCATCCCCCACTTTATGTTAAACTATGGTTTCCTTTTTTGCTGGGGTTGGTATAAAACGAGGGTTGCATGGCTTCTGCAGACTGATTTTTTAAAAGAGCATTTGAGGCGGGGGGTTGTAATTATTCCCAAACTGCTTTCATCTTAGCTGGTACTCATCCACACGGGCTGTTCACACTCATGCCGCCTGGTATCAGACAAGTCTGTGTGGCTGATGAATGTGCACAAAATCACAGTAAAGAGCTGTGTCCTCCAAGGCTCTGCACGTGTGTGTGTGAGGAGGGGGTGTGGGGGTGTCAAGCTGGGCTCTTTGCCCCCCAGAGGCAAGGAGGTGAAGTGGGAGCACATCCACATAGCAAAGTAGGGCGGGCGGGGGGGGGGGGTCAGATTTCACTTCACAGCAAATTCACAGCCTTTGGAATATACTTTTTTAAAACAAACAAACAAATTAACAGGCAAAACAACTGACATTCAAAACATCTCCTGGTCCTGCAGGGTAGCCAGTCTGTGGCAATGATGTGTTTATCAGGGCAAAGCCGCCTAGGCCCCTAGGGAGCTGGGTTTCTCAGGCCTGGGGCCTTCCGATGGCTAGCAACCCCTTCTCCCCACTCGCCCCCCCTCCACCCATCCCCACACACACATGGGAATCCTGTCCTTCCAGCCTGGGGGGGGGACACAGCCTAGAGCACCACGGTGGGAGGGGGTGCACTCAGGGTCTGGAGGAAAGAACTGGACCCATGGCGCCAGCGTTCTTGCAGTTAAGTCATTGTTATTCACGGCTGCAAGCTGAGAGTTCTCCCTGGCAGACCCTGGCCACGCATGTCACGCCGACCGAGGCTGGGGAGGCGAAGTAGCCATGAGGATGGTTATTTCATTGCAGGCGAGTCCGATCATTTTTCACTCAGCATCTTGTTTGTAGAAATATCCTATCACACCCAAAAGGTGAGTATCTTTCACACATAATTAAAATATCACTTTTCTCAATGAAACATTATCTGAATTATCCCCCTCAAAAAAGTGTTGTTTACAATAGTGACTGTAAATGTAACGTTGCCAGCTAGAATAGCCGGAGAATGTGAGCTGCCGCACCACCTCCCACAGTTGCTCTTCTGCTGTGCTCGTTGGAATAAACACACTTATCTTTCCTGTCATATAACACTGTCTTTAATTGAATGGAGATGTTATTAAGATAAAATCTCTGTTCAATTCCATATTGTACCATATTAACACACACAATTAGTAATGCTTTATCAGTTATAGAGAAAGATGATGACTGCTTTTAAGCTAAATTACCTTTATCATGGCAGCACATGAAGGAAACTACAAATATTTACCCAAGTGAATGTTAATTCTTACTTAATTTTAACACTGCTTTTCTCAACCAAATTAACCAATGGGTTTTATTAAAGGAATGCTATTACAGACTGGAGCTTCCAATGCCGCATTCCATCTGTTTTTATTTATTTGATTTTGATGGTTTCCTTTTCTCTTTCATTTCATTTTTTAATTAAAAGGAACACATGGAAAATGGAACATTTGGGCCTAATTTTAGCAGGATTTGGAATAATTAGACCTGTGTTCTCATTCAGAGAAAGACTGGCAGTGTCTCGACTCCAGGGCTGCGTGAGCTCATTTGAACCCCCACAAGGGCACACGGCGAGTGCCATGGGGCACGGGGGGCATGGCCACAACCTTTAAGCTCTGGAACGCAGCACGTGGCAAATAGAAAAACTCACCTTGGTGACTTTACACGTAGGGAAGCCAAGTAATTCCTTCCTCTCACGTAATAGATGCAGCTTGCTGTACAGAGGAGAATGCTGTGGCAGGGAACACCTTAAAATGCAGGTGTTTCTTCCCCGCGGGGTATAAAGCAGACTTGCTGCTTTGTGTTGGGGTCCAACCCCAGCAGGTCCAGGGGTTCCCAAAGGTGTGGACGGAGTCGGCGAAGAAGGAATGACACAGAGGCAGCGTTCAGTTGATCAGCAGCCTAGCCCGGATCTCTAGTCAGGTTCTCCAGCCAGGTTCTGTCTTTATTCTCCTGTTACATCTGTATTTATACCATTTGATTTTAATCCTATCCATTCTATTCCAAAGGTTAGGGCATTTGTTATCTCCATTCCAAGGTCACTACTCTATTGTTCTGTTAAGCTACAAGGAAGTAGCTGAAGGAGATTATCCTACGCCAGGTCCCTTGAAACATATGCTGTGCAGATGTTTCTTCCCTGCAGCGACTGTGTCAAGCAGCAAGGATGGACGGCTTCTGGCAGCTTTGGGTCTGGGACTGCCTGGGGGTTTAGATTCTGCTTGTCTAACTGTGGGCATGCATGCAGATGGGAGAGGCTGCAAGGTAAAGACCACCAAAACTATTGTAGTGAGGGGTTCCTTGACCTTCTTGGGTTTGTTCTTCCTTCCTAAGCTTTCTTGACCTTCCCCCGCTGATAAAGTGCCAAGTGTAGTAGCAGCCTATCCGAGGGGATCGCTATACTCCGGGGGTAGCAGTCTGCAGTCATTAGGTCCAAGCTCACAGCGTAGTGCGCTTTAGAACTTGAATTATGCTAAATTCTTCATTTGCTCTTTGGGAACCTTCTTGGAGACAGAACTCAGGCTCACCTTTGGTCGCTTTTAGGAGGGCAAACCAGGGCGCCTGAAGGAAGGCCACCTGGAGAGGAGTCTCTCGGTGCAGTCAGGGAGCAGATGCCATAGGCCCTCAGTGAGGGGTGATGGCACAGAGGGTCCCTGAGGACACTTCAAGGATGCCCCTTTCCCAGTGTTGGGCAGCACAGTGAGGCTGTCTCTTACATTGATCTGATGGTAACTGTGCAGAGCTATATACCACACGACGAGCCAGGGCCTTTGCACTGGCCCCAAATGGCCAGACCTAACACTAACGCTCGTGTGCTTATGTAAGACTCATTCTCAGGGAGATTGTGATGCAACTGCATTTAAAGGGGAAAAAAGTTAACAGTGGATGGAGGGGTGTGCATTTCCCTTCACGGGCATTTATGTCTGTGGGTGAAAGGTTGTTGATCAGGACACCTGAGTCCTTCTAACCTTAATGTGGACACTTACTCGTGTGACTGAGTAAGTCATGTGTCTCTCTAAGCCTCAGTTTTTTTTTATCTGTAAAATGGGGCAAATAGCAGGCTAATCTATAAAGTGTAAGAAACGCCACGGGTTCTCCTAATGCTCAGGATCTTCTAAAGAGAGAGTGGAAACATAAAAGAAAATTGTTTTGCCGAAACCGGTTTGGCTCAGTGGACAGAGCGTCGGCCTGCGGACTGAAAGGTCCCAGGTTCGATTCCGGTCAAGGGCATGTACCTGGGTTGCGGGCACATCCCCAGTAGGAGATGTGCAGGAGGCAGCTGATCGATGTTTCTCTCTCATCGATGTTTCTAACTCTCTATCTCTCTCCCTTCCTCTCTGTAAAAAAAAAAAAAAAAAAAAAAAATTGTTTTTAAATAGTTGAAAACACTACACAGTGCATACTATCATTGTAATTTTTTTCCTGAAATCCGAATCAGATTTTTAGTTCCTTTAAGCCAAAATTTCTGAAGATGTTACTGAAAAATAGGTTAGAAGTGTCTGTGGAGGAAAGAAAAATCATTCCCATTCCAGAAGAACCCAGGAGGCATTCACAATCTTATAAACTTAAATATAACCAAAGGATGGCCGATCCGGTTGGAAACAAATAATTGGAACCCAAGTTACATATGCCAGTATTCAAGTAGCAGTTGCTAGGGGTAAAGGCATCGTTATTTCCATTGAGTTATGTGATCGCTACCTGAAAGCCAGGGGAGACAGACAGCCTTACAGAACCTTATAGCAGCCCTAAGTAACCATCCTCTGTATCCGCAGCCTTTCTACCCCTCACTTAAACCGGCACTTCCCAGCGATGGAAGACACGAAACTCAGAGGCTGGCAATTTACACTTAATCTCCACCGAAACAGTGTGTGCAGGGGAGATCCCCACTCCGCGAGAGGGCATCTGAGCACGACGTCTTCAGGTGCATAAAATGGCCCATCGCTAGTAAACATATTTATTTAATCCCGAGGGAGAGAAGGTGAGAGCAAAGTAACTGGAGCGAGTCGTTTACATTCTTTATCCCTGAAGATGAATCCTTCGTTTGTTTTCATCTTGTAATCCGGCACTTGACAAATACACAAAAATCTCATTTTCCATCTCTACAGTGTTTGTGTCTCCTTCCTTTGACATGTTTTGTTTTTAGGAAGTAGTGATATTTCAAAAATCACATTTAAACAGGAAAAGAGAATCAGTCTCCATATAATTGGTGACTGTAACCAGATTATTTGCAATCAACATCTACTTAATGCCTTATTACCCTAATGGAAGTTATTGTAAGTGATGATAAAATTGTCAGAAACAAGTTATGCTGAGTGATGATAAAACTGGCATTATTAAGGAGAAATGTGAGAGGGTTGATCTCTCCCTGCCGTGTGAGGACACCGCCAGAAGGCAGCTTGTCTGTAAGCCAGGAGGCAGGGCTGGACTGGCCGAACTGGCCAAACTGGCCGAACTGGCCAGCACCTTGATTTTAGATTTCTGAGCCTCCAAAACAGTGAGAAATAGGTGTGTGTTGTTGAAGCTGCTCAAGCTACGACAGAGGCATACGCAGCTGAGAGGTGCCCACACCAGAGGAGATGGCAGAGGCAGCGGAGAGATGGGCCGTGGGGAGCTCAGTTCCTATACTGCCGGAACGCTTTGCGGGGCCCTGCCATTTGTACATTTCTCTTTCTTCCTAGCCTGTGGGGTTTGCTGTTGATCTGTGGCTCCCAGGCTGTATGTCAGAGAAGGAATCAGAAATGAAGTGACGATTCTGTAGGCAGATGGGCGACAAGAGCAGCGGCGTGCACTGTGAACGAGGGGTCCCTGGGCCGGGAGAGAGGGCTCTCAGCCCGGACCAGGACCAGGGGCCACGAGGGCACTGCTCTGCCCGCGCCATTCCTCACTCGGGGGCGTCTGGTCCCACGTGACTCTGCCACCTCTTTTCATCAAGGCTTATTTGATAAGCCGAGAGGAAGATAAATAACTAGGGATTTCTGAGTTAGCTGCAACCACTGCAGCTTCTCTGTTAACAGCCCTGGTGCTGTCTCCACGTGGAAGGGGTGAAGATGCCGCCTGCGCATGTTCTCAGGGGTGAACCGGACAGCAGGCGCGAGGAAGGGCGTGTCGTGAGTCTCTGGTGGCAACTCCTGAGTGATGACGCTCTTGTAGGAAAAGCACTGGGCTGGGCACATCTTTCCCACCAGATTCTAGTGACTAGAAGGTACGCTCTGCAGTGGCCAGTTTTGTCTGCTCCTTCACTACTGTCTCCTCAGCACCTAGGACAGGGCGTAGGACAGTGATGGCGAACCTATGACACGCGTGTCAGAGGTGACACGCGAACTCATTTTTCTGGTTGATTTTTCTTTGTTAAATGGCATTTAAATATATAAAATAAATATCAAAAATATAAGTCTTTGTTTTACTCTGGTTGCAAATATCAAAAAATTTCTATATGTGACACGGCACCAGAGTTAAGTTAGGGTTTTTCAAAATGCTGACACGCCGAGCTCAAAAGGTTCGCCATCACTGACCTAGGAGTTGCTCAACAAATAAACATGCGTTGATGGGGCACCATTAAGATCTCTAGCACCTGGTTTAAAAGGAGAGATTGAAGAAGGCAATTGTCCCCCAACTTCCAAGCCTTCCCATTGGTCCATCATTCTTCTTTCTGTCCCCGATACCTCTGCCTTTTGAAAGGCCAGCGTTTGGAAGCTCCGGCTCATTTTCATTCCCTTCCACAGCTATCACATCTCAGTGGTTGGAAGATCTTCCTATTCTGATCGACGGTGTCCTCTTATTCCCTCCACCAGGGCCCTGGGCCTGGCCCTCTGGCCTAGGCAGCAGCTCCAGCCTCCTCACTGCTCCCCTCCCCCAGGCGTCCCACAGTCCAAGGCTGGACCATCGCCCTCGGTAGCTGCCATCGTCCCCCTGTCAGGGGTTTGTCGGGGTGCCCACTGCTCATGAATGAAGCCCAGGTGCCTGGCGCGGGCAGGTGAGTTCCTGCGCTATGAAGCCCAGGCTCACTGTCGCAGCCTCGCCTTCTCTGGGTGCAGGACATGTTGGGAGCGCTTCTTTGATGCCAGGGACTTTGGGCGTGGCTGTTTTAAGATGTGGGTTTTATTATAATTCAGGTATGGGGAGGCCAGCTGATTAGGAGGCCCACTGAAAAGAGAGTTTGTTACTCACAGTTCCCAAGTGGGAGGTGCATGCCACACCACCCAGGGCCACCACCAGGGCCACACGGGGAAGCACAGGGACCGTCAGGAGGCAGAGGGAGTGCGGGGAATATATGGGTGGGCAAGAGCCTTTATTGTGGTTCTTGTAGTGTTAGGGTCGCCGAAGGAGGAACACACAAGGCCAAAGTGGTAAGGGATTATACATTTATTAGATCATCTGGGGCTGAGCCCCCAAATGGCGTCAGCACCCAGGGATGGGGAGTCACGGGTGTTAAAGGACTCTAGGTGGGCTTTTTCTGCGGGGGACTCTCTGGGCAGGTCCAGATCCTGGGAAAGTCCAGGGGGAATGTGGTCTAAGCAGAAGAGGATATCGGTTGTGACGTGGTCTAAAGGTCAGTTCCCAGGGGAGAGGGTATCGACTCAACTATTTGATCAGACCTAACGTGGGAGGCAAGGTAAGCAGAGTATGAGCGAGCTTAGGGTGGCCACTTTGAATAGCTGCAGTGGGCTCTGGTGTGAAGGGACTACAGGGGCTATGCGGGGTGGTCCGGTGCCTGGCGCTAGATGGGTAGGGCAGGGGAACAGTGGCCCTGAGTGTGAGAACCATTTGACATGTTTTAAAGCGTGGCTTTATTATTACTCAGGTGGAGGACGTGGCTGGGGACCAGGGGCCCTGGATAGGTTAGTTTGTGTGTGAAAGGCATGCTCGCAGGCCTAGGAATTAGCCCTGGGGAGGAGCAGTCTCTCCAGGCTTACCTAGGCCTCAAGGTGTCAAAGCATCAGGAAATACAGAAAACTAAAAACATGGTTAATACTATGGCCACCCCTCCATCATTAAACTTTTGAATAGTACCTAAAATAGCCAGCCTCCCCTCTTACTGGGCTCCCCCATTTCTATCACCCATTCCCAAGCAGACACCTTCCCCCAATTTCCACCTGCAGTTCCAGACTTACCTTTAATTTGCTAGAAAATGCTCAAGAATTGATGGGAAATGACTTGGCATTTCCTGTTTGCTTCCTGGGATTGCTGATCCATACAGTTAGACGTGCCCCATACCCTCGTCTCTGCTGCAGCCACTTCTGTGTCTGAAGGCCTGTCCTGGCCCATTTCCTGTACAATCGGCTGTTAAGAATCAAAACCAGTCATCTGTTCAGCTAGGTATTTGCCATTTGCCAATTCACAACGCCTAAAAGAGTGATCGCGAGCTATTTTGTTAACTTTTAACGGGCCCTGCCTGGACAGCTGGACGCTGGCTCCCCAGAGCAGCAGCCACTCTGCTCAGCCTCCTGGCTATCTGAGGACTCGGCCAGCCCCCAAAGGCCTTTTTTCCATCCCATAGACTTTTACTCCAGTTTTACAATAACATAAACTCCACCTGACTGCTCACTTCCCTATTTTGTTCTCGCTTAGTCATTAATCACTTTTATTAAAAATGATGACTGATCCAACTTACCATTGCACCTAAAAGTAATTCACCTTCAGTATTTGTTTGAGGAGCATCCTCTTTCAAACATTTTTTTAATTTTAATTTTTTGAGAACAAATGTGGATAATGAACAAAAAGATGAGAATGGGATATTGTCATTCCTTATCTCTCTATATAAAATAGAGAGATATGCTAATTAACTGGGATGCCATAACAGGGTCGACTGGACAGGAGGAGGTTGTGCAGGCAGCGTCAGGGGCGGGGCAGCAGGGGTCTCCTCGCCTGTGCTGGGGGAGGGCCTGATCAGCACCAGCTGTGGCTGCTTCAAGGGCCAGAGAGGGAGTGGGCGGCGCCTCGCGATTTCGAATGGCCCGCTGGGCTCCTAGTACTAGTATAAGCCTCAAAATTTTTCCTAAAAGGGACATAGCATTCCACATTATTAATTTGTTTTACTGTATCCTGGTAGCTTTTACAAAACTTCCCAATAAAACACATTTGTTGGGTTAAGTACATTTATTGAAAACTGCCATAAAGCTTTATTCCTCAATCTGCCATTTAAATGAAATAGATTTTTTATAAATCCTTTATGATTGCCCTGGCCAGTGAGGCTCAGTTAGTTGGGTGTTGTCCTGTGCACCAAAAGTTGCCTGTTGGATTCCCAGTCAGGGCACATGCCTGGTTGCAGCCTCGATTCCTGTTAGGGGGCATGTAGGAGGCAGCCAATCAATGTTTCTCTCTCTCTCTCTTTTTCCCTTTCTCTCTCTCTCTCTAAAAAAAAAATCAATAAAAATATTCTTAAAATAAATAAATAAATAAAAAGTCTTTATGATTGACTTTTCCCCCTGAAATTTTTTAAAAATATATTTTATTGACTTTTTACAGAGAGGAAGGGAGAGGGATAGAGAGTTAGAAACATCGATCAGAGAGAAACATCGACCAGCTGCCTCCTGCACATCTCCTACTGGGGATGTGCCCGCAACCAAGGTACATGCCCTTGACCGGAATCAAACCTGGGACCTTTCAGTCCGCAGGCCGACGCTCTATCCACTGAGCCAAACCGGTTTGGCCCTGAAATTTCTTTTATGACTGAGGTTGAAAAAGCCCTCAAAGCATACCTTTGACATCTGCTATTCATCATGATGGTGCTTTTAGTGCTCTATAGATTTCTAGTCTGTGTATAGGTGCATAGTTAAGGATGAAGAACATCCAATTTTGAATAGTTAATTGCAGTTAATCCATAGGACACCATATTGCATAAAATATGTAGAACCGGCTAATGTCAAATTTGCTTATTACTGGAGATGGTCAGTGTGGAATAAAGCTTGCTTTAGTGGACAACAATAATAACTTTGGACATTGTGCTAAATAACTTACATAGATTTTCTCATTTGATCTTTACAATAACCCTGTGAGGTAGGTACTCTGATGACCCTATTATCAGATGAGAAAACTGAGCTGAGGTTTAGCGAGCCTGGGCACCTTGTTCAGGTTGCCCAGCTGCAGACCTGGTCTCCACGCTAAGAGCTGGCCACACTCCTTTCTCTCTGCAGCCAGATACAGGCTCACCAGAGCACACAGCTCATCAGCACAACACGCCTTTGAAGAAAATGAAGTAATTCATTACAAAATGTCCTGGAGATTTGGGGAGTAACTGTTGGCAACCATTCGGACCAGGAACTGCAGAACTTCAACTGTGCCCCCTGTAAGCTCCCTGGGGGCAGGACACGAGTGAGTCTTCCTTTTATTTTTCCCTCCAGCCTGCAGCCCAGGGCTCAGCTGAGGATGGCCTGGGAGGTTGCACACAAGTCAGAACACCTGGTTTTGACTCTTGGTTTCAACTTTGCTGTGTGACATTAAGCAAGTCACCTAACCTTTGTGCATCTCAGCTGTCTCATTTCTAAAGATGGGGGTGAAATCTGCTTCCCATGGTGGGTGTAAAAACAAGTGAGAAAATTATTGTGAAAGTGTTTTGTAAACTGTCATTAATACAAATACAAGCAATGAAGCAAGTTCCACTTGAGTTGCGACACGCTTCAGTATAGGCACAGAGACCTCAGCCGCCTGCTCTCCAGGCACCTTTGCCATCCCAGGGACTCCACTTTCTGAGTCCACATGGGGCAGGCTCTCGGGGAATGCTGAGAGTCCAGGTGAGCTGTATGGAATACTCCAGGAATTCCAAGCCAAAACTCCAGAGCCGAGCAGTTCTGCTAGCCATGTTCCAAGGTACCAGAATCTCTAACAGTAACGGGCACTGTCACCCAGAGCGTGCTGGCCACTAGATGAGCAGTGGTGGCATGTACTGTTTGGATCTCAGGTGCAGATGAGGGGATAACGTGCACAGAAGCTGAAGGGCTCACTCAAAGTCAGAGGGCAAGGAGGTGGTAAAGGCAGCCCACCGGCTAGTGCACTCTAAGAGCGCTCGCACCTGACCCCTGGGCCGTGGACGGCCTAGTCCTGCTCTCCCAAAGTTTGAGGAGCTTTGTAGGTGGGACAGCTGTCTGTCCTACCACCGGGGCCCAGTTCTGTGGGGATGAAATGCCACAGGTACTACTGGCTCATTAAACAATGAGCCTTCCTGTGCACGCCACCTGCCTCACCACTCCTCACTAACCAATGCAACAGACAGAAACGTCACTCTCTTCCTCTCACTGCCTTTACGGAGGGTGGAGGCCCCACAGCCAGGCCTGTGAAGCTGATGCCCGTGCGGCCTTTGTGAGGGCAGGTGTGGGCACCCCAGACGGAAGGAGCGGGAGGAGGACTGAAGGGTGGGAATCTGGGCTCTGCCCGAGGGAAGGGCTGGAGGGTGGTGTTTGTTTTTTGTTTTTATTGAGGTGAAATTCTCATAAGATGAACCACTTTAAAGTGCCGTTTAGTACATTCACAGCGTTGTGCAACCGTCATATCTGGTTCCAAAACATTTTCACCGCCTCCAAAGGAGACCTTGTGAGGGGGGGTTTTAAAGTCTTAAGCGGTGAAGTATGAGACATCACCCCAGCCCTGCCCCAGCCTCCACCTCCCGTCAGGTCCTCGCGGCAGCTCCTGCAGCGCTGGCGTAAGTGGCTTCCAGAGGGGGCCCCACGGAGGACAGGGGCACGGAGACGAGGAGGCCAGGATCAGACCGAGACGACATCTGGGGGTGTTCAGGAGTCGGCGGGAGGCTGCTGGGCTCTGGGAAGCCAAGGCTCCCTCCACTCCAAGCACAGTGAGGCCCCAGCTGACATCTGTGTTACATAAGCGATCTGTGTGCCTGAGAGGCCGCTGCTCAGGCTCAGCACAGAACACGTCTGGTACACAAACTGCTCTCCTCAGAGCTGTACTCACTGTGCCTTGCATCACGAAGCAACTGTGCTTCAGACAGCGCCGTAAATTGCGCAGGAAACAAAGGCTGTCCTCCCGTTGGCTCTAAAATCATCTCCCAGGCGTAGCCCCAGCTCTCGCTGTTTCTGCTGAGGGCTGGTCACGGTGCACAGCAGGCAAGGACAGAGAGGAGCCCAGCGCTCCTGGCCTTGCGGAGTGACCCCCTGGGGCAGGCACCACCCCCAGCTTCCTGGAGCCTGGGTCAGAGGAGCAGGCCCCTAGCAGGCCAGGCGGAGGCCAGGCGCGCCCCTCCCCCAGGCTGCTGCTCCCTCCTGTCTGGAATCTGAGCCACATTTTTCATTTCCCTTCTGGTGCATTTCTGGTATTTCTTAGTTGCTTTACCGACAAGTCACTTTGAAGAACACCTCTATTCTTTAAAACAAGGCATACCTTGCATTCTTGTGCTAAAATTGTATTTTTTGAGGATTCCCTTATATTGTGATTATTTAATGGTCAATCTGCTCTGCTGGGAACCACAGCAAATATAACTATTGACAGGGAAGAAAAAGATGCATTTCTGAGACACACTTGGCAAAGTGAATCCAGCTTCTTACTAGAAAGGAATGTAATGAATTTTTCTCTATTTTTAGTCACGCATAAATCCCTTTAATACATTTGAGCTCAAAGCTCCATATTTGTCTTGGTCTGAAGTTAAAGCTGCAGGATAAGTTTAAAGGACAGAGTATTTGTCCAACGCTGTGAGTCGGGCTCCCCCAGTGGAGAAGGAGGCGTCCAGGGCCTGGGTGTCATGGCAACCCCAGAACTGTGACCCTCCAACACCTGTGAGTCCAAAAGGAATGGGCTTTGCCTTCGCTTTCCCGTGCAGACGGGATGGGACAGAGGGTCATGATGGCCTGGGCACTCGGTTTTGATGTTCACTCTGCATAGGTGGGAGGGGGTGATTCTGAATCCAGCCCCTATGGAATTTAAGTGAAGACCCAAGTGGCAGGGAGGGGAGGTGACTACAAAGACATGAAAGATAAAGGAAAGAGCTGTGGCACTAGGGTCGCTGTCAGACGCTAAGCCTCCCTATTTCAGGATTTAATTGTTTAATTAGCCGCAGTTAGATGGAGAGGGGCACGGCCAGCATGTGGAGTGAGAGAGGTGGCCCCACACTGGTAATCAGAGCCTTGACTAAGTTGAGTTCATTAACAAGAGAGGTCAAGGCCATGGCCAAACCTGAGTCACACAAGGGCCACACCATGTCACTGGCCCCACAAGGGACAGAGAGGTACTGGGGCTCGGAAAAGTGACCAGGGAAGAGTGTGCTCCCGACCCCAGAGGACACACACGTGAGTGACCACAGAGCCCTTTGAGGGATCTCGAGGATTTTCGTGGGTTTTGGGGAAGAAGGGAGTGGCAGGCTAAGGACTCGGCCCACCCACGGCTCCTTGACCACACCCTTCAGGTTGCTGTGGCCTGAGAGCCTCCCTGAACTTTCTTCCATCAGAGCATCATCTGGACTGGGAGAAAAGCTTTCTAACTCAGGTTGTCTGTAGTCCAGAGGTCTCCCCAGTTCTTACCGTGTGCCATCTTTAGTGGTGCCACTCATGCTAAAAACCCTGATACCACAGCTGGAGTTGCTACCTGATGTAATCTGGATCAGTCAGTCTGGCATCTTCTGGGCAAACACCAGCAAGGTAATCTGGGCCCCCTCCTCCCTCTGGCTAATCCAAAACAAAAGGCAATCTGCATGATAAAAACCTCCCCATTTCTCCCCTCCTTCCCCCCCCCCCACAAGATATAATCCTTTCTTTTCTTTTGTTAATAGGTCCCTTGCCCCACCCTTTTCCCTATAAAAACCTTTCATTTTGTATAAACTCTTGCAGTGCCCTCCTAGGGGCCGGGTGGGATGCTGCCACTAGGTCAGGGATGCCTGGCAGGCAGCCAGAAAGGCAGATGAGTCGCGCTGTGCCTGCCTGTGTATGATGCTCTGAGCTCCTTAAAACACCTGAACGTGTTTTCATTCTGCCCCTGTTGGCCCTCAGTGAGGCAAAGGAGGCAAAGAGGTTCATTCATCTTAAGTGACTCAGCCAGAAATCAAGCCACAAAGAGACGCAGCCACCCGCCCGCCCGGGGTCCAAAGCCTGCACTAGAGCACAGGGCTCTTGACACTCATTGGATGGATTTTCCACGGCCTCCCCCCTCCCCCCCACTGGGATAAAAGGCATCTTGTTGGAAGGATGTCAAGAATATCCTTTTGAAATGTACCTGGACACAAGTAACTGATTTTTAAAAAAATCTTCACAAACTTAAAAATTACTACATACCAAGAAAATGCTCCATAAGATTGCCCAGTATTGACAGCACAAACCAATGGAGAATCGGAAATCAATCCATTTGCTGCGTCAAACACTTGAGAGCCTGCTCCTGTTAAACCTTTTAAAAAGGACCTTGCTCCCTTCAAGACCTTTAAGTGCCTATGTCTTCTCCTTGTGCGTTGAAGTGTATTGAATGGCATCACCCTGAGCCCCTTTGGTGTGATCACCAGGTGTGTGGCCAGGCCAGCAGCCTTGGGTTTTTATTGGGAAGGCAACGAAACGCATGCCGGTAGTCTTGGATTCAGCTTTTCAGCCAGATGTTTTGGCTCATGTAGAGTAGAGTAGGCTTGAGAGTTTTCTACGGGAATTTCAGCATGGAACCTGTTCAAAATTTTACATTCGAAACTTGCACAATTTGAATAATAAGGAGCGCCTGAATCCCTCCCAATTCACCACTTTCATTCCCTTCAGGGCATAAACCCAGCCGGCTGTTCTTCCTCTAATGATGGAGGAGCCAAATCCTTCGCAAATGTTCCTTTTTTTTATGTGAGCAAATAGAAGGACCGAACCAATCCAAATCTCACTTTTTAAGGGAATTAAATTTTGAGAGGAGAACATTTAGGCAAGTGTTCTGTTCTCAGAGCTACAGGGAAATCTAGATTAATCACAGGAGTAGTTTCCAACCTTTCCCAATAGCATTGAAAACAACACGTACCTCCGCCACTGCCGATGCCTGAACTCCAGCTGATGGGCTCTGGAATTGAAGAAACAAAACAAAACCTCAAATTCAAAGTAATTGTGTTTAGATTTTTATTCCCAAAGCCTATGGTTGAAGTGAAGAACTTCCACCGTAGTGAATGAACATATAGCTGTGGATTACAAAGGGTAGCTAGCTCAGCAGACACATTGACATGTGATAATAACTGGAAACAAGGCAGACATGTCTGTATATACAAAAATAATACCCAACAAATAAAGCAAACAAAGCAAATCAACAAAAAATACTTAAAGTAGGTGAAAACAATATTTTTCCTTCTGACTTCAGCCTCCCCTGTGGGGTGATGGGAACTAAAACCAGAGTCACTAACATCAGGGCCCTAAATAGAGCTCCGAGGTCGCTAGAGAAATCAGACTTACACACATTCGCGCCCGGACCAGGTTCGGACTTTTGTGCTTGCCCCACCGGTCCACCCGGGAACTTCGGGCTTTGTCCTCACCGGAGGGCAGTTGGAGTTGCTGCCTCTATCTGTGTTTTCTAGGTTGCAATGCTTTTTGCTCCAATTAATTTTGGTGTACAGTGATGATCCCTTCTTGGAAAGACTCCGCACTAGCTTTTCTCTGCTGCTCACCAGGTCCCTTCTCTCCCCTCCTCCCTGCTCCAGGAGCGCATCACTTTGGCACCTTAGCCCCTGGCTTCTGGTTGGACTCAGCCAGTGGGAGGGATTGGCAGGAGACTGGCAGGTAGGAAAGAGAGAGATTAGGGCATTTCTTCCTCACTGGCTCCCTAGGTTGGTGCCAGGTTCCTAATTTTAACCAAGTCCCACAACTCCAGCTGGCAGGTGCTCCGAGGGCAGAGGGCACCGTTTCCTCTGCTTGCCCCTGTGCCCCCAAGAGGTAATAGCTTCCCACTGTTCCAACAACAGCCCCTGCTGTTTCCTTAACTTGCGGCCCTGTGTCTGACCCCTTCACCAAACTCTTTGCTTGAACCATCAGGCGTGCATTCCTTTTTCTGCTGGGACCCAGACGCAGATTCTCTTCACGACTCAAGATAAATTAATCAACTGCCCATCAGTGACCCTCCACATTTTTCTCAGATGCCGTTGATTACCTCCGCCATAGTCATTCTATTTTTATTGGTCTCCCCATTAGCCTATGGGCTCCCTGAGGGCTCCCACTGACCTAGTACACTATCTGTTAACTGATACTGCTTGAATGAACCCGTAATTGTAGGGCAAACAAATTGGGTCTAAATGCTCTTCTGAGACAAACGACATACACTTTACTTCTTACTTTCGTTAAGCACCCACTACATGCGGCCCTGTGCTAGGTGAGTGCGACAAAAACCTTGAACAAGACAGACACACTCGCGAACCCGGAGGAATTCATAACCTAAGGGAGTGCTGAGGGAGCTGACAAGAACGCGGACGGTCCCGGCAGTGTGTGTGACAAGTGCCGTGACTAGGGGCGGGAAGGGTGCTTGGTATCTCAAGAAGAACCCAATCCAAGTTGGGAGTGGGCAGTCAGGGCCATCAAGCCAGGGTTGGCAACCTCAAATGCCCACAGGGCTAAACGGGCAATATCATGAGTTAATCCATCCAGGTGAAAACTGAATGGGCTGGACAGAGCAAGCCTTGTCTAAAGTGGCTACTGTCTTCAGCTTGAGCAAACGGAGTCCTGTGGCCACGCGGGGCCAGTGTCCATTCCCAATTTTTTTATTTAACATTTTTATTTATTTTGAGAGAGAGAGAGAAACATTGATGTGAGAGTAAAACATGGATCAACTGCCTCCTTCATGCCCCCCACTGGGGGTTGAGCCCACATCCTGGGCATGTGCCCTGATCGAGAATTGAGCTGGCAACCTTTCAGTGCACAGGACAATATCCAACCAACTGAGCCACACTGGCCAGGCCTGTTCCCAATTTTTAAGAGAAATCAAGAAGCTTGATTTTATTTTTAAATGTCCAAAACCAATCAAAAAATATAAAAACACTATGGGAAACAAATAACATACACTGAGTGGACAGATTATTATGACCACCTGACGTTTGTAGGCAAATTAGCTATAATTTCACGCTGAAGTTGCTAGAGGGCCAGACCATTATAAACAGGGAAGCAGGTTGTTTACCATGACAGTAGAAGTGATTTTTTTCTGAAGATATGGGTAAACAACACGATTTAACAGCCTTTGAACATGGGATATATATTATTATGAGTGGCCAGATTATTATGACCACCTGACGTTTGCAGTGTAGGCGTAGGCAAATTAGCCGTACACTGCATCGTCTGGGATATGGAAGCCGAAGGCCTGTTCGAACACCTTTGCTGTCTGCAGTTACCAAGATAAAACATCTCCAATTCGCACAGGAACACAAGGATTGGACATAGTTGAGCATTGGAAAAAAGCCATGTGGTCTGATGAATCATGTTTCCAGTTGCATCATGCAGATGGCAGAGTGAGAATTTGGCAGAAACAGCATGAAAGCATGCACCCCACATGCATGAGTACAACCCTTCAAGCTGGTGGGGGCAGTGTTATGGTTTGGGGTATGTTTTCCTGCCATGTTTTGGGCCCTTTAATTCGTGTGGAACAACATCTAAATAGCACAACATAACTAAGTATCGTTGCTGATCAAGTTCATCCTATCATGTTGATGGCGTATCCCAATGGAGATGGCTTCTTCCAACAAGACAATGCGCCATGCCACGGAGCTCGTATTGTGCAGGAGTGGTTTCAAGAACATGAGGGAGACTTTACCTTGCTTAGGTGGCCCCCACAATCACCAGATCTCAATCCAATTGAGCATTTGTGGGACGAAGTTAAAAGAGCCATCAGGCAGCTGGTTCCACAACCATCAAATCTCACAGAACTGGACTGTGCTAGTCATCAGGCATGGTGTCAGATTCCTCGCATCACCTTTCAACATCTCGTGGAGTCAATGCCAAGAAGAATCGCCACAGTATTGAAGGCAAAGGTGGCCCAACAAAGTACTGATGGGGCGGTCATAATAATCTGGCCACTCAGTGTATGTCACTAGAGAAGATGCTGCTAACTTCCCATTCTTAGCCTAAACTACTGGTCAAAAGGATGACCAGTAGAGTTAACTGGGTGAAAGTGTGTGAGTGTGCGCGTGCACCCTCTTGCATGCACATGTTGGGGTCAGGAGGTAGGTACTTCAGTGGAAAGAGAGTTCCAGATAAATAGAACAGCATGAGCAGATACCCCAAACAAAGTCAGAGCCTGGCAGGCTGACACATTTAGCGTAACTGAAGAACAGAATGTGAGAGAGACGTGGCCAGAGAGGAGGCTGGATAGGCAAACAGGGCCGGATGCGGAAGGGTCTCACAGGCCTGGTGTGGGGCACTACTGATTGCCATGCCACCCGCCTTCCTTCTTTGCTCCTGGAATCTCTATGCTGTTCAGCTACTAGGCAGCATGTGACTGAGAGGAGGGAAAGCCCCTCCCAGACCAGGATCTGAGCCAATCACAGCAATCTCAGTCCTTTTCCAGAACGAAATACTTGCCAGTGAGACAGGGAGGAGAGAGGGTTGTACACAGGTTTTCTTGGTCATTGAAAGAGTCACATAGAAACAAACACACCCTCCCCCTTTTCATGGTATTTTCCCTGTGGATATATCCTGGCTGCCACCTGGGGATCCAAAGTAAAACCAACCCTGGAAGACAAACCAGTGCTCTGGGAAGACAGAGCAGCCCAATGGGAGACCTACATCCATGATGAGGTCACTGAGCCCATGCATGCACCAGGCTGGGACTTCGTATTATGTGAGATATTCTTATTGTTGGCCCCTGGGACTGTGGTGTCTCTGATCATTACCGCAGGAAGTGTATGACTGAGTCACCACCTCAGGGGGTGGGAACCTGATTCTGAGGATACTGAGAAGCCACTGGAGGGCTTTAAGGACAGAAGTGTCACGGGAAGATCTCAGTTTTGGCGGGATCACTCTGGCTGCAATAAAGATAAATGATTGGTGACCGGGAGGAAACTGTGTTCTCATTTTGCCCAGGAAACTCTAGGATCCTTGAGAGTAGGAATCGTGTTTCATCTGTCACAGTGCTTTTCGTGTGGTTGGCACTCAGTGTTCGCTCAGTGAATGAGGTCAACTGCTGCTCGGCCCCCAGCTGTGTCGCAGAGAAAACACCTACAGGTTGTTGCCAAGAGTGGCCAGTGAACTTTACCATTGTTGTAAGGCATGCATATTCCTGCAGTCACACCAGCTGCGTCATTTACAGCGCAGACTGCAAACTGAACACGTAGAGCCCTTTGTCCCAAAACAAAGGGGCCTATGGTTAACAGCACTACACTTTAAAGGTTTATCCTTTTCCACATGCATCTCCTCTGCTCACGCATATGCTCCATTGGACTTCATTTATAAAACACAAGTTCTAAGAACTGTTAAGACTGGAAAGATGGTGAGACCAGAGCATTAAATCTCAAGCGGGGGACCCCTCTGAGCGTGGGTCTCTGAGAGGCACAGGTCTCAGCCCATGCAGCCAGTGTTGCCTGGAGCTGAGAGCCCAGACTGTGGGGTACACAGTGTGATAAGGGGGGGCCAGTGCAGAGGGACACTCAGGGGAGGGTCTCTAGAGTTCTAACTACATTCCAGTTATGATTTTAGTGGCTTTATAATTAAAGGTCACTGCAAATGTATGTTTTTATGCACTCTATTTATATGTATTACTAGAAGCCCATTGCACAAAGATTCACGCAATAGGCCTTCCTTCCCCTGGCTGCCGGTACCAGTTTTCCTCCATCACCGGGGACCCAGGCCTTTGGTCCGGCTGCAGCAGAGAAGCCAAGCCTCGAGGCTGTTCCAGGAGTGGGATTAGAGACCTAGTTCTTGACCTCCCTGAAAATATAAGTTCTTGGTCAGGTAAAAATGCAAAAGCCTTAGGGAGAACGATGACAGCGGAATCTGAGCAGCAGCATCTGATCTAAACTCTACCGGCAAGTCACTGTGCTCCGCTGGGCGTCACCTGTAAAGGCGAGAGGTTTGAATTAAACCTCTGAGGCCCTTATTCCTTTTCTGCATCCATGGAAATAGACAAAATATAATAAAAGCGACGCATCAAAGGATGTAGCAGAGACGGTGCACATGTGCCCCTCAAATGGTCCTGAACTACATTTCCCAGTGTCCCCAGCGGATAAGTGGGGCCAGGTGACTGACGTGGCCAAGCCACCAGGGTCAGTCAGTATTCCCCGTGGGGCCTCAAAAAATGCTCCCCAAAACAAAAACCTTTGTGCGGTCAGAAATTAGGGTGTGCCCCGTCAGGGCTGGCCCCTGAAACCTCCCCCTCTCTGCGCATCCATGGGCCCTCGGAGGCCAGGGTTGAAGACCGCTGTGCCAGGAACGGCTGTGTTTCGTTCCTGGAGGCCGTCTGGAGAGGCTGCTCAGCCCCCGTGACTGTGATGTGACAAGAACTGCATCGTCAGCGTTAAGCTGCTCAGATTCTGTTTATCTGAGTAATTAGCCTACCTTGAAAAAGACAAAAAGCAAAGTATGAATTCAGTAACAATTCTTGAGACCTAGAAAGATCAGAGGAGAGGTCATTGACATGGGCCTGAGGTGCAGACAAAAGAAAAGACAGGCCTTCCAGCCGGCCTCTGGATTCGGCATTTGGAGATGTGGATGGGGTTTGTTACGAGAGCTGAGATGAATGTGTGAGTAACCCACCTCCAGGTCCCCTGGGGCACACACATCCAAAGATTTCCATCATCTGTAGCATCACCAGAAAACACGCAGGCACTCTGCGTGGACCCGGTGCCCTGGAAATCAGATGTGAGGCGCTGCAAGGAGCTGAGGCACGTACCGCGGGAGCATTACCTGTGCAGGGGCTGGGTTAGCGCCCACCTGAGAGCCATCTGCAATCAGAGGCCAGCAAGCCCGAGGACGGGCGGAGGGAATGGCCATGGTGCCTCTGGAGAGAGTTGTGCTGCGTGGCTCCGCCCAGGAAGGAGGGGAGGGTGAATTCCTAGGCCCCCACCTCCAGGGTAACAGGCAGTTCCGAGCTGAGGAGCAGACACCAAGCTCACCAGCCTGCTGGGAGGACCCCCACCCCAAAGCTGGGCCACTGCATTCATCCCAGGGCGTGAGGTAGGGTGAGGGAGGGGAGACCAACTGGGAGGGAGGGAGGAGAGTTAGTCAAGAGGAAGGGACTTAACTTGGTAGAGGGAAGCTCCTTAAAAATTCTAAAGAACGCATAAAACCTCCCTAAAAGGCTCAGGAGGAAATGTCCAACAGGTCAGCTGTCCCTTCTTCATGATCCCCTTACTTTAGGAAGAAGGGACAACATTTGGGTGGAAAGCAAACAAGAGGCTGTTTTCTGAATCCATACAGCTTCTAGGAGGAATGGCAGCCATCTCAACCACACACTCCCAGCCCTGCTGGGACCCTGGGCCCAGAGACACGGGAGAAGGAAGGGCGCTTTTGCAGGCGAGCAATGACGTGCAAGGAGTGGCCTTGGCCCAGAGTGGGAAGTGGGATGGGCTGCAGATTGGAGGCAGGCAGGGGGCGAGGACAGCAAACAGCCAGGCTCCCACCCCAGGGCCTTTGCACTTGCTAGTCCCTCCGCCTAGAAGAATCCTCCCCGCTGCCGACTGCTGGGCTGGCTGCCTCGCGTTTCTCAGCTGTCTTCTCTGACCACCACCAGCAGAATGACTCCCTCAGGATGCGCCATCTTCTTGCGCTGCTTTAATTTTCCTTGGTTACGTTATTTTCCGGGTCAGAGTTACATGGTATATCTATGTGCCGGTCACGGCCTCTGTTGTGTTTCCTGCTGTGTCCCCAGGGCCCCGGAGCATAACAGGAGTCACACGCACTCGCTGAGCCATTTTGCTGGCTAGTGTGCGATTGGAGGGCTGTGTTGATTTGGAGCATCAGAGAACGGTCGTCACTGACTGACATTGTGCCCAGCCTCAGGGAACAGAGCCAGACGGTAGGGTGGCAACACTGCTGCCTGGTATTGGGTTGAAAATGGTGCTAAGTTTGGACTGGCCTCAGGTACTAGCCAGTAAGTCAACCTTCCGGGTTCAGGGTGGGAGAAGTGTGGTCATGAATGTGTGGCAGGGAGAGACTTCTCCCGGCAAGCACTCAGGTCAGGGCAGAGGGGCTGTTGTGGGAATTAGCTGGACCTGGACCGAGGAGGCTGTGGGAGCAAACCAGGTCTGGGGGTGAGGCCCTCTGCAGAGGCAGTGCTCAGAGGCCACGCGGGGAGGCGGGTTTGTTTGAGATCTTGCCCAGTTGAGGGAGGGATGGTTGAGACAGGAGGGACCCCAGCCATGGCCACCCTCCGGCCTCCACAGCCTCCTTCAGGTCACCCAGTGCTATCCTCCACCTGCCGGTTCAGAGCAGAGCTGCGAAGAGTTCATGCGAGAGGTGGAAGCAGGGACTAGATAAGCCCACAGGTTAATATGTCACTAGGCGATGTCCTTTAAACACGCCTTAAACCTGACCCGTGGCATGATTTCTCTTGGTCCATTAAGCAAAACTGGACAGAAAGAGAACATCCCTCTCCTTTTCAGATTACAGAGTCTGCCAGACCAGGCAATCGAGGAGTCTTTCCCAGGATGTTTTAAATTGTAAATTAATCGTAAGCTCTTTGGCAATTGTCTTGGCGCCAGGTGCCCTGCCAGGGAGAGCAGAGTGCTGGCTTCTCAGGACAGAGCCCCGCCCCCTCCCTCCATTTCTCTCTTTCCACAGTCAGTAAATGAGCATCACTGAGCACCTGGGAACGATACCGCCTGATTTCTGGGCTAGGACGCAGCACTGAAGGGCCCGTCTTTATTTCTCCCGCAATATGGATTCCTGTGTGATCATCTCCTCCTCACTTCCCAGCCTCTCTACCAGCCAGACGCTGACAAACACAATACAAACACCACGTGCAGAGAGGATGGTCTTGTATCTGTCCTGAGAAAGGCCCTCATTTCCTGCCAGGCTCATCTTTGTAACTGGGAAGCAGCTGATGGTCGTGAGTGAGACAAACAGATCAGAACAGTGAACAGCAGGTTTAGGAAACACGGTTCTGCTTCTCACGGTAAAGTAATCATACGCAGGGACCTTAACGCAGGCTTTAGTTTGCCCCCAGGAAGAACTGTGCTCTGACAGTTTTATGCTGGGTTAGGAGTGGAGTTCTAAATGATTTCATTGTGTCTCTCTTGAAGTAGTGCCACTTTATCTCTAGAGATAGAAATAAAATAATACTTAGTTGCACACATATAGGGGTTTTTTTGTTTGTTTGTTTGTTTTTTTGTGGTTTTTTTTGTTTGTTTGTTTGTTTTTCCTGAAGAGCTGTTTGGATTCGAGAACCGATCTCTCAAGCAGAAGAGACGGGAAAACCTCAGGAAGTTATGCAGGGTTCCGATTTACTGATCACCACGCGGGACAACTTAGCTGAGACCAGAGTTCCTGGTTCTGGTACACAGGTTCTTTTTATGCAAATAGAATCGTACACAAACGATCCCAAATCCCAGGTTATTTGTTTCTCAATAGTTTATCGTTCAGTTAAGCAAGAGTTGAGTTCGAAAGCATCCTAGTTATAGATTGCACATACCTTCGGTGCCACCTGCACGCCTCCTTTCTGCCCTAGTGACTTTGTTGATCCCACTTGAGATGAGCAGCCGTTAGGGTTTATTTCTGCAAATCTACATGCCTCAGCCCAGAAACTGCAGATCATTAGCGGGCGCCCACAGAGGCTTCGGGAACGAGCACGCTCCACGCTTGTCACATCTCTTTGACTGTTGCCTGGTCTGATAAAATGGAACGAGCCAGCCGGTGGGGCTTTTCTCCCAGCCGGGACGTTGAAGTTACATAAAATGAGAGCGTGTGCTGGGCTGAGCAGCAAGATCTCACCAGAGCCTGGCAGGCATTGCGTCTCCCCAGTCACTCAAGGAAAAGATTCCAGCAGATGGCAGGCGGCCAAGTGACAAAGAAAGCGAAAGGCACAATGAGAGGACCTGCGAGGCTGCACCACGGCGACGCAGAGGCACCGAGGCAGAGGCGCCGACAGTGGGCCAATTACTACCAAGACGGCAAAGGTGCCCGCTGTGCACCAGGCACTTAGTTTTCGAGGGCTTTGAGGACAGAAAGGCTAGCCCAGTGCGCACTGTCGAACGAGTGCAAGAGCTGCATGTGAGCCGTTTGGGCCTTACTGATCTGTCCTAACCCACCCTGCACTGGGAGAGCCACAGGAGTTCCTGCGGGTCAGAGAGGCTGGGCCTGGAAGGCTTCCACCAGCCCTGGGGCCTTTCTCTCCACGGGAGCGGGGAGTGCTGGTCTACCCAGCTGTTCGACATTCCTGCACCTGCAGTGGGTTAGAGAGCCGCCCACTCCCCTCCGCTCCACAGCAAAGCAGACCCATCCCAGGATGCCTGGGAAGAAAGCCACTGCGTAATGAAAAACAAATGAGGCCGTTACACCTAAATGACAGCTATGAATGGATGCCAGAGGCCAAGTGTAGAAACTACCCTGGTGACGTTTTTGTTGCCAAAACAAAGTAAACTGGTGGAAGTCCATAGAGGCAAGTATTCCTTTTAAGTAGCAGACCTTTGAGGATGACCCACTGGTTTTCCTGGGCTGTTTCCAGGGTCAGCTCCTGGGCAAACCAGGGTGGTTGGCCACCCTTCTGTTAGTGAATATCAGAGCAGCCGGTTTGGGACAGTCTGATACACATGATCAAGTTTTTCAGACATGATGACAAAAATCACACAGATGGGTCACTCCCTTAGCTTTATCTACAGAAATAACTGTAAGCGACTTCGCAGGTAGACCCCAGTGACTCTGTGTCAGGCTCCAGGGACATGAACCCTGGCTCCAACACCGACCAGCCTTATGAACTCTGGCAAGTTATCCTTCAATCTCTCTGTGCCTCAGTTTCTTTACCTGTAAAGTGGGGACAATAGCAAAGCATATGTCAGAGGGTTCTTCTTAGAATTAAATGAGCTAATACATATAAGAGGCTTGTAACAGCACTAGGCACATAGTGCTCAATAGGTCTTATCATCATCATTATTTCTCTTTTCATAAGTCCCAAGTTACCGCCCAGTACAGCAAGGGTTAAAACACAGAACTACAGTAAGCCTTCATGTCAGTACATAACTGTTGTAATCCCTACGTCCCTAAACAGTGTCTCCTTTGAGACCTAAGAATGTGAATTTTTTCTTCTTGACTCTGCCCTGGCCTGGAACCTTCCCATATCCCCTGGCCGTATCTGCTTCATTCTGCTCAGAGAAAGGCGTCAGTCAGCTTCCTGCCAGCCCTCTGCCGAAGCTCTCTCCTTAGCCTGGAGTTCAAACACATTTTGCCTGCTGCCTTCCATCTCTGCTCTAGGCTCTCACTGCCTCTCCTACACACATCCATAGTTATTTACACATACCTACACCCACACACCTGCACGCAACACACATGTGCACACACCTCACACAAATACATACGTGTACACATATATACATGCACATAGAGGCACACATCACACACATACCTATGTACACATATACACACATACACATATGCACATACATGCACAAAGATGCACACAATGACCATGGCCGGTTTTGCTCAGTGGATAGAGCGTTGGCCCATGGACTGAAGGGTCCTGGGTTCGATGCCTGTTAAGGGCACGTACTTTGGTTGCAGGCTCAATCCCTGGCCCTGGTTGGGGCTTATGTGGGAGGCAACCGATCGATGTGTCTCTCTCACATCAATGCTTATCTCTCTGTTTCTCCCACTCCCTTCCACACTCTCTACAAATCAATGAAAAAATATCCTCAGGTGAGGATTAACAGAAAACCCCAATGCACGCAATGTTGTTGGGCTCCAGCTCACTCCCAGAGAGCAGGGAGGGATGTTCCCACCATTTCCACATGGGTTTAAAGGTGGGTCTTTTCCTAATGAACCTTTGGCAGGAAAAAATATGCTTATAAAAGGAAATTACATGTGGTTTTCTCCACTGTCATGTTACAAATATCAACTGTGGAAAAGACTCTATCAAATATAAGACTTTGGTGTAACGCTGGTCATTTAATTTCTTCAACAAAAATTACATTGTCTCTGAGACTTTACAGTCTACAAAATGCTTTCTGACAGCTCGTTTCTTCTCCCGAGGAACTTCTATGCAAGGCATTGCATTTGATGCTGTGAGGTTGTCTAGCCTTGGCGTCTGCTGAGGGGGCCGAGGGGGGGGGGAGAGGCAGCTCAAATGTGAAATATTTGGAGCTGTGCAGAGGCCAAGAAATATTGACTAGAAGCGGGAGGAAGAAGCTGACCTGGCTCAGAAAGTGCAGTTGGTGGTCAAGCATCTTGTTGGACTGGGTGCAATGGTTCTGATTGTGGAAATGAGTAGATCCAAGTGACCAATTGGGCAGCCAAGGAAAATATGAATTTGTTTCTGGGCTCTTTATTCCATTGATCTATGTGTCTGTATTTTGTGCCATTATTATACTATTTTG
The DNA here is from genome assembly GCF_000147115.1 of Myotis lucifugus. Taxonomy (NCBI): domain Eukaryota; kingdom Metazoa; phylum Chordata; class Mammalia; order Chiroptera; family Vespertilionidae; genus Myotis; species Myotis lucifugus. The sequence continues at coordinate 1,368,621 of NW_005871258.1, forward strand.
ATGACTATAGTCTTATAGTTTGAAATCAGGGAGTGCAATACCTCCAATTTTGTTCTTCTTTCTCAACATTGCTTTGGCTATTTGGGGTCTTTTGTGGATCCATATATGTTTTATGCTTATTTTTCTAGATCTATAAAAATGTCATTGGTATTTTGATAGGGATTGCATTGAATTGGTAGATTGCTTTGGGGGGTATGGGCATTTTAATGATATTAATTCTTCCAATACATGAGCCTGGTACCAGTATAGTCTTCCATTTAATCATCTTCAATTTTTTTCACCAATGTCCTTGGTTTTCAGAGTACAGGTCTTTAACCACCATGGCTAAATTTATTCATGGTATTTTATTTTTTTTGATGCAATTATAAATGGGATTATTTTCTTAATTTCTCTTTCTGATAGTTCATTATTTGTATATAGAAATGCCACTGATTTATGAGTATTAATTTTGATCCTGCAACTTTACTGAATTTATTAGTTCTAATAGTTTTTTGTGGAATATTTAGGGTTTTTTTATTGGGTAATTATTTTCTAACTTTATTTTTATTGTTGACATTATTACAGAAGTCCCCATTTTCCCCCTAGGGTTTTCTATATTTAGCATCATGTCATCTGTAAATAGCAACAATTTTACTTTTTCCTTTTCAATTTGGATACATTTTTTTGTCTGATTGCTGTGGCTATGACTTGCAATACCAGTAGGCATCCTTTCTTGTTCCTGATCGTAGAGAAAAAGCTTTCAGCTTTTCACTGCTGAATATGATGTTAGCTGTGGATTTATTATCTATGGTCCTTATTATGTTGAGGTATGTTCCTGACCCAGATATTTATTTTGGAAGAATCTCAGTCCTCGGCCGTCTTGCCTGGGTTGGTCACCAGTGCTTTATTTGCCCGAGGCACTTCAGGGAATATCCTGGATTGCAAACATAATTTTTCTTGCCCCCAATCAATATCCCCTTTGGTTATCAGAACACCATCTAACACCTTCTGTGGTTACTAGAACCCCAGACAATATATTGGTCCCTTTCTTCCTACCTGGTTTAATGGTGGGAGGAGGCTGAAATGACCAGAAGGCTTTCCCATACAGCAGAACCATGACTGTGGCCCCAGGTGAAGCATCCTTTTCTTAAATGCTATTAACTCTAAATTGTTTGCAACCCAGATTGTGGGGACAGAAAGTACACATTCCTTCAGTGTTATTTGACGTGTGAGTAAGAGAAGCCATGCCCACCTCCAACCTTTGGCAGCCAACATTCTGGAGAAGATGGTACCATATCACAGTAGCTGGTTTAAAGCTTGTGTTGCTTCCTGAAAGACAGCATGCCAACCTGTCAGGGCAGCTATAACTAAGTAATGGGACATATGGGAGGGCCAGTGAATTCTGTGTCATGAGCTCATTGCCCCAATTCCTTCGCTATAAAATGTATACTCTACCCATAGGAGATCTTGGGGGGGATACCATGATGATAGATAAAATAGTCTTAAAGGCCATGAATGGTGGTATTGTCAGAAGTACTTCAGGTAAGAACGGTAAATTTGATCTTAGGACTACAAACACTTATCCCTCATGATAGAAGTGGTTTAATGTAATCAATTTTCTACCAAGTGGATGAATGATCCACCAAGAGAATGGTGCCATATCAGGGCCTTAGCTCTGGCCCTGTAATCGGCAGGGTTAGCACTCAGCAATGAGAGCCGCCAGCTCCACCTTGGTAACGGGAAGCACCTGCTATTGTTGCAGCTCTGCACAGCCTCCATCCCTGATGCCGTGGCCACTTTGTAAATGGGCCCCTTGAGCAAGGACCAGGAGGTCTGGGGAAAGAAGCTGAATTGCATCTCCAGATGGGTCTTGTCCACTCGATTATTGAGAGCCTCCTCTGCAATGGGTACTTACAGGGGCCTGGATATCTTCCAAAGATTCGTTAATTCTCCCTCAGAGCTTCTTGCCACTAATCTTTCAATCCTGTGTTTTCCACAACCCTAACCAACCAGCCAAACCTACAGCCACTGCACTTAAATAAATGTAGACTTATTTTTAAGCCCATGTGTCTTTCCATAGGAAGTGGACAACCAGATGCACTGCCTAAAGGTTTGCCCACTTGGAGGATTCACTTCACCATTGTCTTTCAGTACTACTCTAAGTACTGCAGCACCTGTCTACTTCCCCCTTTCCCAGCTATCCCCATTGTAATGATCACAAGGAACTCCCATGTACCCATAGGTTGAGGGAGAAGAGAGAAAGAGAAGGAACAAGAGTAGGTACCATAGAACTATCATCTATTGACTTGGACAGTGTATTAATGACCTTTCAGACCTACTCTGGTTCAATTTTATATTTATCATTTTACATTTTACAATGGAATGCTTGTTATGCATGTCCTCTTTTATGATTTGATAGATCAAATAACATATTTATGGTAGCCAGATACGATTGTATAGTTACTTGGTATCTGTAATGGGTTACAAATGCCTGCAAAGTCTTTGTCACTCTCTCTCTCAACAAAAGGTAGTTTATTTCATTTCCTCTTGAAACTAGACCGATAAGCCAAGATAATGTGGTAGAGTGCCACTGTGTGATAGGCCTGGACATTAAAAGGACTGGGAGCATTCATTTCTTTTCTTCCTTCCTCTCTGGAAGTCAACTATCAATCTGTCAAAAGCCCAAGTATCACAGAGAAGTTACATATAGGTACTCTGATCAACAGCCCTAAACTCTTTAGTCAACAGGCAACATCAATCACCAGCCATGTTGGACTTGGTGAGCAATCTTCAACTTTCCAGGTCAAATGAGTTCCCAGATGACACAGCCCAAGCTCATGTGGATTACAAAAATAGCTCAGCTAAGTCCAGTCTACCCAAAGAATCATGAGAGATAATGAATGGTCGTTTTAAGCTACTAAGCTAACTTATGTAGCAATAGATAACCGAAACAGTGTTCCACGGGGAGGTGTTTAGTCTCCAGTAGGACTCAGTAGCATGCCAGGAGCTGCTTCTCAAGTAGAGATTTATCAGCAGATGAGAACATTGCTTTTCAAATTACCATATCATCAATGTAATGGATCAGCATGATTTCATGTGAGATAGGAAGAAGATCAAGTTCCCTCTGGACTATATTTCGGTGGGAAGTGGGAGACATGACATAGCCCTAAGGCAGGACAGGGATGTGCCTTTCCTGTATATGCAAATTGATTCAGACTATCTTTGCTGATGTTGAAAGGGAAAAAAGGATGTGCTAGGACTGCAGCTACATATCAGATACCAGGAACCATGTTGATTTGCTTCTGATTATCCCACACCAGTGAGATCATCATTACCATCTGGTTGAGTCTGTGATCATTGTTATTCTCCAGGAGCTATTGGGATGTTTCAACAGGTTATTTAAATAGAGATATGGCTGGAGTCTGAACCCTTGCATATGTCAAGTCTTTGATGGCAGCATTCATCTTTGCATTTAGGTTACTTTCTTAATGATAGGCTTCTAGGAAATTTCAGGGACTTCTGTTTGTCTCTTTCTATCATAATAGTCTTTGCTCCATAGATCAGGGAACCAGTGTAAAAATTTTGGCAGTTACTGGTATATCTAGTCCCATTCTAATCTGATAATGGGGGAATTAACCACAAATGGGTTCATAGCCTCCCTAGACCTACTGTGAAACAAACTGGAAGAAGACTTCATCTTACCTCAAAATGCCCTCTGCCCTCGTGGTTTTTTGTTTCTCCAGGAATTAGCACCAGTTCGGAGCCAATATCTAATAACTCCTGGAAAGTCTCATTATCTCAGGGCACAGTCCTGAAACTGGCCTCAGAGGGACCATTAGAAGAATATTCACAGAAGGCTGTACCTCTGTGTACAATATTGCTAGATCCTTCTTCACAGGAACCCAATCAGCCCCTCAATTTAGAAGATTTTGATCTGTGAACTGGCTTATGTCTGAGAACTGCATAAGCGACCTTGAATTCCCTCCATGGCAACTTGTTTAGGTTTCCACCCACAGACCTAGATTTTTTTTTACCTATGTATGTCAAGCAGCACTCTAGAAAGCTTCCCACCTATTTTATTCCAAGGGACATTAGAGACTCACCTCTCATATTATGCAGGTCATAATATTGATAGCAATTCTATCTTTGTTGCTTTGTATTGTACAAGGCATTGTACCTACCTTGTCTCTGAATTTTAAACACCACCACCTGGCTTATAAAACCTCAAGTCATCATGGATATATGAAAACCCCAATATACAGGGTGTCCCAAAAATGTAGACACACTTTAATAGCTGATACCTGTTAAGTGAAAATGAAATGTTTAATAAACACTGCCTTTATAATTATTCAGTGTTTATATACATTTTTGGGGAGACCCTGTATTGCTACACCTACCAGTATCTCCGGCCTTCAGAGGACATCCACCTTAGAACTTTTAAAGAATTCTCACCAATGCACCTCTTATGGCCTCAAGGAAGGAAAGATCCATCCATGATTTTGATCCTCCCGTGATGTCTGAACAGGTTGCACTTAGTAAACTCATCACATCACTCCTATACCCTTGATCTTCAGACACCTTTCTCTTCAGGTACTTTGGATGCTACAGTGCTCATCTAAGTGTACATTTAGCACAGGCATTGCCTGGGAGCTTGTTAGGTTATCAGGTCCTAGCCCAGACCGAATTCTTCAAAATCTTGGGGTGAGACCCAGGAACCTGCATATTAATAAGCTCACCCAAGTTTGCACAGCATTACCAGCAGAATTCAGCCTAATTGACCATAGGCCACCGTTTGAGTCAAGGCTTCAATGAATCCTAACAATTGTGTCACTTTCAGGACTGCATTTGGGTGGAACTCTCGTTAGGGTCAAGGCAATGAGGGGTGGTGGCAGTAGGTCTTGCGATACAGAGGCCCAGCCGCGGTCATTGAAAGGCTGTGTGGAAGGTGTCTGGGAAGGAGCAAGGGTCTGCGTTCCACCAGCAAAGGATTCAGGGGGATTTGGTCCAAAGCTCTCGGCTCCTCCATGTCTGCCCAAACGTCCCTAACCCACTTCTTAGGGTTCATCTCCTTCTTTACAGCGTCCTAGTACAGTGACATGAGAAATCTTAGCATAAGGGACCTGGTGGACTGGGCTTAATGGAAGCAGCAGTAATATAGTTGCTACTCCAAGACCTTAGCCTTGGTCCTCAGCTATGCCTGCCCTACAGCTATAGGAAATAAGGGACGCTTTTCAATGCTGCCAGAGAGATTTTCTGACTTTTGAATGTTCTGGTTTTCTTTTCATTTTGTCTTTTCCATACAAACGCTCCTTAGAGCTCCCTGAGGCAGTCATCTGAGCCCAGGTCATTTATAATCACTATTATTGCCTGCACTGTACTTGATAGTGTCTCCCAAAAAGTCCTGTCCACCTGGAACCTGTGAATGCAAACTATTTTGGGAATAGAGTCTTTATAGATATAATCAGGTTAAGAAGGCAGGCATACTAGATTGGAGTGGGCCTTAGTCCGATATGACTGGTGTCCTCATCGGAGGAGGGAACTTTGCACATGGACACACAGGGTAGAAGGCCATGTGAGGATGAAAACAGAGACTAGAGTGATGCACTACAAGCCAAGGAAGGACAAGGGTTTCTGAAAACCACTAAAAGTTAGAAGAAGCAAAGAAGGCTTCTTCTTAGAGCCTTTGGAGGGAGCATGGCTTGCCAACACCTTGATTTGGGACTTCTAGCTTCCAGAACTCTAGAAGCCCAAATAAATTTCTGCCATTTCAGGCTGTCTATTTTATGACACTTTGTTATGACAACCCTAAGAAGCTAATACATTGCCTGGGAACTGAGAAACGGAGCCTCCCATCTCCTAATACTTGACCCCCCACCCCCACTTCAACCCATGCTGCCACTGGAAATCAGTGAGCTGGGCTGCCCCTTGGCCGCCCTCCTTGGACTTAGTCCTAGTCAGTGACTGCAATCTGCTGTTATTGTCCCCCCACCCATTTGACTTTTGTGCACATTGAAGTTTGAGGACCATTGGCTTAAACCAGGGGTGGGCAAACTTTTTGACTCGAGGGCCACAATGGGTTCTTAAACTGGACCGGAGGGCCGGAACAAAAGCATGGATGGAGTGTTTGTGTGAACTAATATAAATTCAAAGTAAACATCATTACATAAAAGGGTACGGTCTTTTTTTTTTTTTAGTTTTATTCATTTCAAATGGGCCGGATCCGGCCTGCGGGCCGTAGTTTGCCCACGGCTGGCTTAAACCATAAGGTCCTTAGGTAGGAGTTCTTTGTCTCACTGGAATGAATTAGTTGGAATGGCAGTCAGAATGGAGTATGTTTTGGAAAGATCTCTTAAGAATCCCCTCCATTTGGGTGATTTAGAGAAGATAATTAATTTTGGAATCTGAAGATCTAAAATCCCATCAATACCAGTATTGGGTGAGTAGCCACAGGTAGGTTGTATAACATCCCTATGCCTCACTTTCTTTGGAACCCACGCATGTTTTTATACAACTTATTTCTTCCCTTCTACCTCCCGGGTTCTTCCATGTACACACACGGGGTAACCAAGGGCAGGGATGGGCTCAGATCATGTGGTCAAGAGGGGCAGTTCTTTCCTTGGGAGGCTGGTGTGAAGTTATCCTCACCTCTTGATGATCTGCAGGCAAGGAGGCTAATGCAGGCCAAGGTGTCCTGGCCCTGGGATCGTTCCTGGACTCGCTGTCACCTTTCTGCTCTTTCATTTCTCTGTTTCACTTTCTGTTTCTCTCTCCCCATATCCACCTTTTTTTCTCTTCTCCCTAGTCTTGTCTGTCCACACACTTTTGACATTCTGACACTTCTCTCTATTCTGATCATTTTAAACATTGTTTTGTCCTTCTCGGGGTCACAAGCCCCCTGATGCTATGCTCCCATTAAATACCCCACAGATACTTTCTTCTGTTAAAGCCTCATTTCCCCCAAGAAATCAATAAGCCTAACTAGCTCATGAGGAAAGGAAAGTCAGCACGTACTACTTTTCAACGTAGCTTTGAGACACAGCAGCATTTCCCAGCAGCGGGAGCCATGTTTTCTGCTCTTGTATTTCCGCTCATGTCTAGACCCTGGGGCTTGACCTCCGATCCCCACTCTGCTGGAATTCTGGACCAGGTACAAGAATACCCCGTGCAGAGGAACCGCCTCCTTGTCTGTCCTGTGGGTCCCGATCTCAAGGTTTCCCAGGCCCCCGAAGACAATGAGGTAACTTGGCTCTGTGGAAGCCTGGCATAAAAACGTCCTGGAGAAGCCTTTACGAAAACGCCATTACTGGAATGTGGATCAAAAAGGCCTGCTGGGGTGAGCTGCTAAGTCTTTACAAATGTTTAGGATGAAGCACAAATGAGAAAAACATGTTCAACTAGGCTTTTCGTTTGGACTAACTTGTGTTCTCAAGCCTCTTCTACAGAATCGTCAGTGTTACGATCAGGAAGAAATGTGTTATGATCGGGAAGACTGAGCACAGGCCAGATGCAGAGCCACCGTCCTGTGCGCTCTGCTGCTCTCCACCGCGTTCTCCCTGTCTCCCAGGGACACACACGCAGGACAAGGAAAGCCAATATTTTGAAAACCTTTACTTAACATCTTTACACGGACTATGGCTCTGAGCCACAGGCGCACTTTTTAGATGAAGGCAGAAGCTAGGTGGGCTAAGGTTTTTACTAATTAGAAAGCTGAAGAGAAACTGGTATAACATGGCAGTGAGGGGGAAGTAATTAAATTGTGGGAGAAAAGAACGGAACTTTTATAATTTTTTATAATTTTTAAGTAAAATTATTTTTCAAGTATAATACACAGACAGAAAATTGTACAAATCGTAAGTGTATAAGTCAATGAATTTTCACCAAATGATTCATGTGTAACCACCACCCAGATCAAGAAACAATATTGCTGGCCCCTCAGAAGCACGGTTTGTGTCCTGTTTCATCACTACTGTTACCCCCAAAGGTAACCACTATCAAGACTTCTATCCTCAACAATTAGTTCTGCCTCAAATGATAAGTATGCACTTTTTTGTGTTCTCTCATGCAAAATGATGTTTGTGAAGTCCATATGTGTTATTGTCTGTAGTAGTAACATATTCATTGCTATTGTTCTGGAGCAGGGACTGGCAACCCGCAGCCCACCACAGCCTGTTCTTGTATAGCCCACCAGTGAAGACTGGCTTTTCCATTTGTAAAGGGTTGTAAAAAATAAAGAAGAATATGCAACAGGGACAATATGTGGCCCAAAACATAAAATATTTACTCTCTAAATCTTGACAGAAGAAGTTTGCTAACCATACTTTGCAGTATTTGTTGTATGCATATACCACAATTTCTTCATTTGGGCTGTTTTTACACTTTTGCTGTCATGAGGGGTGTGGTTATAAACATTCTTGCCCTTGCACTTTGAGGTACCTGTGTATACATTTCTGTTGGGGGTATACCCAGAGGTGGAATTATTGTGGTATAAGGTATGGAGTAATTCACTGTTAGTAGATACTGCCAAACAGGTATCCAAATTTACACACTCACGAGTGGTGCTTGAGAATTCTAATTGTTCCACATTCTTGTCACCACTTGGTATTACCTGTCTTTTTAATTTTAATCATTTTGGTGTAAATATAGTGGTATCTCCTTGTAGCTTTGGTTTGGTTTCACCTGATGCCTCATGTAACATGCACTTTTTTATGTCTTTATTGAACATTTGCATATTCCTTTATGACAGCTGCTCACATGTTTTTTTCCATCATTTGTATTTTACTTATTGATTGTTAAGAGTATCAAATTTTGTTAGATAGGAATTGCAAATTCCTTGTTCTACTTGGTAGTATCTTAACTCCCTAATGGAATCCTTCGGTAAATGATAAGTCTTAATTTTAACATAGTCTAATTTTCCAGTTTTCCTTTGGGGTCAGTGCTTTTTGTATCGTACATAAGAAATCCTTGCCTACCCTTGTCTCATAAAGCTATTCTCCAATATTTTCTTCTAGAAGTGTCAGTGTTTACCTGTCACATTTAGATCTATAGCTCATCTAGAAAAGGTTCTTTGTATGGTGTGAGGTAGATGTCAAGATTCATTTTTGTCTTCTATGGTGTCCAATTGGCCCAACACTGCTCTTAGAAAACAATGATTATTTCTCCAATACATTTCAGTGACACCTTTGTCATAAATCAGTTATAGTGTATGTGCAGCTCTGGTTCTGGATTCAGGGATGTGTTTCATAAGAATTTGTCTGTGGTTGAGTAAGATCTTCAGCTTTCTCCTTCAACATTGTATTGCCTCTTCTTGACTCCTTCCATTCCCACATAAATTCATTGACTCAAAGAGGATACAGAAGATTTTTATGGTGTAAAAATGAATATGATATATTCATTTATTTAGGTCTTCTTTAATTTGTCCATATGCTACCTTGTAATTTTCAATTCAGAGGAATTACATAACGTTTTTTACATTCATTTTTAGTTATATGATGTCTGCTGATGCTACTTTAAGGGATTGCTTCTTCAAATTTTATTTTGTGACTGTTCCTGACTATAGAAATATAACTTATTGTTATATGTTGACCCTGTATTCAGTGGTCTTGCTAAATTGATTATTAATTCTAAGAATTTACAGAGTCTTTTGGCTTATCTACATACAAAGTTTTATTTTTCCTTTTCCGATCCTTGTAACTTTTTTCCTTACCTTGTTGTATTGGCCATATTATATATTACAATATTAAATAGAAATAGTAATATTGAGTATCTTTGTTTCATTCCTTATCACAAGGGAAAGTTTTCACTATTTCACCATTAAACATGTTTGTTATAGACTTTTTGTAAATACTATCATATTAAGGAACATTCCTTTTATTTCTAGTTTACTAACTTTCTAAAAATAAATAAATAGATGTTAAACTTGGTCAAATGCTTTTTATAAATCTATTTAAATAATAATATGATTTTTCACATCTATTCTGATAATTAGTAAATTACATTGAATGATATTTCAAAATCATTACTGGAATAAACCCAATTTCTTTTTAAAAGTTTCAGGATACAATTTGCTAAGCTTGTTTTTGGGGGTTTTACATCAGAAGGGAGATTGGCTGGCAATTTTTCTGTTTTTGTATTGTTTTATTTAAACTGATTTGGTATCAAGGATATGCTGGCCTCATAAAACAAGTTAGGAAATATTTTCTTTTCTATTTGTTTTCTAGAAGAAATTGGTGTTATTTCTTCCTTAAATTTTATAAATATTCATCAGTGAATACATTTGGGCCTGAAGATTTCTTTGCAGGAAAACTTTTTATTTAAATTTAAAACATGTTTTTTGAAGAATAATTAAGAAACAAAAAGACTGCATGTACTTAATGTGAATAATTTTTAAAGTTTGGATATATGTGCATACCTGTGAAGCCGTCACTAATCACCACAATCAAGATATTAGAAATATCTTCTACCATAAATGTGTATTTGTCTATTTCTCTTTGTAGTCTTTCAATATTTGCTTCATGTATCTTAAAGTTCTATTTTACAAACAAATGTTAAAATTGTATGTCCTCTCCATGAATTGATCTTTTTATCATTATAAATGGCCTTTTGTTGTTGGTAATCTTTTGGTTCTGATATTTGACTTCACCTGGTAATCAAAATTCAAGCTTTCTTTTGATTAATTATAATATCTTTTTCCATTCTTTTATTTTTAAAACATTTGAGTCTTTATGTCTTAATTATATTTCTCATAGGTAGCATATGCTTGGATCTTTTTAAAAAAATCTCATTTGACCTGTATCTTTAAATTGAGGTGTTAGACCATTGAATGTGATTACTGATATGACTGGGTTTCACTCTATCATCTCACTATTTATTTTCTATTTGTCCATCTGTGTTTTGTTCCCTTTTCCTTTTTTCTGCCTTATTTTAGATTAATTGAGTGCATTTTATGCTTTAATTTTATCTTTTTCATTGTTTATTAGCTACAACTCTTTGTAGTTTTATTTTAATGGGTGCTTTAGGGTTTATAGTATACAACTTTTAATTATCATAATCTGCCTTCAAATAATATTATGTAGCATTTTACATATAGCTTCAGAGCTCTTCAACAGATTGTTTTCATTTCTTTCCTCCTGGCTTTTGTGTTGTTGTCATACACTTTTTTCTTCTACATGTTAAAGACCCCATAATACATTGTTACTATTTAACTTTTATAGAAATTTCAATACTAAGAAACATCCGCTGTTCACTTATTGTTGCTTTTCCTGGTGCTCTTCAATCCTTTGTGTAGATCCAGATTTCCAACGAGTATAATTTTCCTTCTGCCTAAAGAATTTCCCCTAACATTTACTGTAGTGAAAATCTGATCTTGATGAATTCTTTCAACATTTGTATGTCTGCACATATCTTCATTTTTGCTGAGTAAAGAATTCTACATTGCCCTAGCTCAGTGGTCGGCAAACTCATTAGTCAACAGAGCCAAATATCAACAGTACAACGATTGAAATTTCTTTTGAGAGCCAAATTTTTTAAACTTAAACTATATAGGTAGGTACATTGTTATTAACTTAATTAGGGTACTCCTAAGCTGGCCTTTGCTAAAAACGTCCTCAATCTGATTGAGGTACATTCGCTGAGGTCGACCCCTTCCAACTTTCCCATCCACACTCGTCTTGTATACTTGTTTCAGATAGACGAGTGTGGATGGGAGAGTTAGAAGGGGTTGACCTTAGCGAACGTACCTCAAAACAATGTACCTCCCCCTCACTGCGTATCCCACGGCCTGCCTGCGCCACGTCTCCGGTCGCCCGCCCGACCGACTGACCGACACCCCCACTTCTTCTAATGCCACTTCTTCAAAATAGACTCGCCCAGGCCGAAAACCGACTTCTGCGCATGGGCCACAAAGTTTCAATTGCACTGTACATGCGCGCCCGCATATGGTATTTTGTGGTAGAGCCACACTCAAGGGGCCAAAGAGCCGCATGTGGCTCGCGAGCCGTTTGCGGACCACTGACCTAGCTGGTTTGGCTCAGTGAATAGAGTGTCGATCTGCGGATTGAAGGTTCCCGGGTTCAATTCCGGTCAGGGCATATACCTTGCTTGCGGGCTCCATCCTAGCCCTGGTCAGTGCTCATGTGGGAGGCAACTAATTGACGTGTTCCTCTCACATTGATGTTTCTCTCTATCTCTACCTCTCCCTTCCACTATCTCTAAAAACCAATGGAAAAATATCCTCTGGTGAGGATTAACAAAAATAAACAAAAACAAAACAGAAAAGAATTCTACATTGACAATTTTTTTTCAGTACTTAAAAAACTTGTTCCAGTGTCTTTGAATTTTCATTGTTTCCACTAAGAAATATATTCTCAGCTTCATCTCATTTCCTCTGTACATAAGTGTGGTTTTTTTTAATCTGGAAGCTTTTGATTTTTTTTTCTTTTCACTGGTTTTAAGCAATTTGATTGTGATATGACAAATTTACAAATTGTCATTTGTTTCAGTTGCTGTTATTGTCTAGAGGTTGTTAGTATTTTGCCCAGAATTTATAATTTTTATTTGTTAAAGGGTTAATCTAATACAGGTTACTCCACCATTACTAGAAACCAAAACTCTTATCATTCACTTAAAAATATTTACTAGTTTCCATTCTGATTTCTTCTTTAACCCATAAGTTATTTAGAAATTTTAAAAATTTCCAAACTTTTAGCAATTTTTGACTTATCTTTTGTTACTATTTATGGCTTAATTTCACTGACAAATAACATGCTCTGAATGATTTCACTGCTTGCTTTCTGAACCACAGTATGTTCAATTTAGGTAATTATTCAATGTGTATCTCAAAAGAATAGCGAGTCGGTCATTTTGGGGTGCAGTGTTCTATATAGAACAATCAGGTCAAATGTATTAATCAGTTATTCAAGTCCTTTGTGTCCTTACTGAATTTCTTGTCAGCTTGTTCTTTTTGTTAATGAGAAATGCATATTTAAATGTCCCAATAGGATTGTGACTTTATTTCTGCTTTTAGTTCTATCAAGTTTTGTTTTATATATTTTGTAACTATGTGCATACAAATTTATAATCCTATATAATAAAAGAGAAACATGCAAATGGACCATCCCTCCGCTATGCTCAAGCCACAGCCACCAGCCACGCCCACCAGCCAATCAGGAGCGAGTATGCAAATTAACCTAACTAAAATAGAGGCGGCGATGGAGCTGGAGCAAGCAGGAGGCTTGGGTTGCCCCCGGCGATGGAGGAAGCCAAGCTTCCCACCTGCCCTGGCTGGCCTTGGGCTCTGCTCAAGGCTACAAAGTTTCAATTATAGAAGATAAATAAATCCCAGAAAATAAAGAAGAAAAGAAAAAAAGGAGAGGCTGGGAGCTTGGGTCGATGGGGGGTGGGGGTGGGGGAGGGGGGCCGTGGCCAGCCTGAAAACAGCCATCAGCTCCTCACCCAGGTTGGCCAGGCACTCTCAGCGGGACTCCTCCACCTGAAGGGCTGTGGGCAGCCTGCAAACGCCCTCAGCCCTCACCCAGGCTGGCCACACCCCATGGGGTGAGGGTCCCCCCTGGGGGGCTTGACCAGCCTGAAAACAGCCCTCAGCCCCTCACCCAGGCTGCCCAGGCACCCCAGAGGGAACCCCCACCCTGAAGGGGCTGTGGCCAGCCTGCAAACAGCCATCAGCCTCTCACCCAGGCTGGCCAGGCACCCCAGTGGGACCCCCACCCTGATCCAAGACACCCTTCAGGGCAAACCAGCTGGCCCCCACCAGTGCACCAGGCCTCTATCCTATATAATAAAAGGGTAATATACAAAATTACCCTAACAGCAGAACAACTGGGAATGACTGGTCACTTTGACACACACTGACCACCAGGGGGCAGACACTCAATGCAGGATCTTCCCCCTGGTGGTCAGTGCGCTCCCACAGGGGGAGCTCTGCTCAACCACAAGCCAGGCTGATGGCTGCCAGCATAGTGGTGGTGGTGGGAGCCTCTCCCGCCTCCTCAGCAGCACTAAGGATGTCCGACTGCAGCTTAGGCCTGCTCCCTGCTGGCAAGTGGACATCCCCCAAGGGCTCCCGGGCTGCCAGAGGGATGTCTGACTGCCAGCTTAGGCCCGCTCCCCGGGCCTAAGCCAGCAGGTGGACATCCCCCGAGGGGTCCCAGACTGTGAGAGGGCACAGGCCGGGCTGAGGGACCCCCCCCAAGTGCACAAATTTTTGTGCACCAGGCCTCTAGTATTTGTATAATTCTTGAAGCTTGACCGTTTTATTATTATGAAAGTCTCTCCTTATTTCTGGTGATGTTCCTTACCTTAAAGTCTGCCTTGCCAGTTGTCTAGTAGTTGATTGATTAATACAGCTATACCAGCTTTCTTCTACTTTGTATTCTCATGGTACATATTTGTTTATCCTTTAATTCTTAATCTTTTCATTTTATATTATATTTAAATGTGTATCTTGTTAACAGCATAAAGTTGGGGTTTATTTTTGTGAAATCTAGTCTATTATTAATGTCTTACCATTCTACCTGTTTTAGAGCCCTTTTATTTATCCTTTCTTTACTTCTTTTATATAATTAAAGTATTTATTGTTCCTTTTTTATTTTTAAAAATTCTTTATTTTTTTAAGTTTTACATAAGACTCCTTTTCCCCCCCATTGACCTCTCCCTGCCCACTCCTGTCCCCCAGCACATGCCACGCCCCCCCTATTGTCTGTGTTCATTGGTCATGTTCATATGCATGGATATAAGTCCTTTGGTTGACCTCTTACCCCTCCCCTCCTGCCACCCTCCCCTGCCTTCCCTCTGAGGTTTGATGGTCTGTTCAATACTTATATGTCTCTGGATCTATTTTCGTTCATCAGTTTGTGTTGTTCATTATATTCTACAAATGAGTGAGATCATGGGATATTTATCTTTCTCCGACTGGCTTATTTTGCTTAGCATAATGCTCTCCAGGTCCATCCATGCTGTTGCAAATGCTAAGAGTTCTTTCTTTTTTACAGCAGAATAGTATTCCATTGTGTAGATGTACCACAGTTTTTTAATCCACTCATCTACTGATGGGCACTTAGGTTGTTTTCAAATCTTAGATATGGTAAATTGTGCTGCTATGAACATAGGGGTGCATATATCCTTTCTGATTGGAGTTTCTGATTTCTTGGGATATAGTACTAGAAGTGGGATCACAGGGTCAAATGGGAGTTCCATTTTTAACTTTTTGGAGAAACTCCATACTGTTTTCCACAGTGGCTGCACCAGTCTGCATTGCCACCAGCAGTGCATGAGGGTTCCTTTTTCTTCGCATCCTCGCCAGTACTTATCGTTTGTTGATGATAGCCATTCTGACAGGTGTGAGATGGTACCTCATTGTCATTTTAACTTGCATCTCTGAGATGATTAGTGACTTTGAGCATGTTTCCATATGTCTCTTGGCCTTCTATTTGTCCTCTTTCGAAAAGTGTCTATTTAGGTTCTTTGCCCATTTTTTATTGGATTGTTTATCTTCCTTTTGTTAAGTTGTATTAGTTCCCTATAAATTATGGATATTAAACCCTTATCGGACGTAATATTGACAAATATGTTCTCCCATGCAGTGGGCTCTCTTGTTATTTTGTTGATGATTTCTTTTGCTATGCAGAAGCTTTTTATTTTGATGTAGTCCCATTTGTTTATTTTCTCCTTAGTTTCCATTGTCCTAGGAGATGTATCAGTATAGATATTGCTATAACATGCCTGGTATTTTGCTGCCTATGGATTCTTCTAAGTTTTTTATGGTTTCCCACCTTACATTTAAGTCTTTTATCCATTTTGAGATTTTTTTGTGTATGGTGTAATTTGGTGATCTAGTTTCGTTTCTTTTTGCATGTATCTTCCACAATTTTATTCGTTTCATCTTGCTTTTAGTTAGTTATATATTCATGTACTACTCTTTAAATGACTATCCTAGAGACTACTATCTGTGCTTTTTACTTATGAAGGTTCAATATAAATCAGTTTTGTGGGTTGTTGTTTTTTACCACTTTTATGCTAGGAGTTTACTAAGTCCCTGCTTTTTTGTGATATGGTTGGCATAAACTTTAACTGTACATACATTTTAAATCATGAGTTGTTGTCATTCTTTTATTCATATGTGTGCATCTCTTTTCATCTTCATTCCTTTCTATATATCAATCCGGGATTATATTCCTTCTGCTGGAAAATCCCAATTTAGTGTTTCTTGCATAGGGACTGCAGGAAATAATTTCTTTGTTTGTCCAAAAGTATTTTTCTTTATATTTTAAAGAGTAGTTTCTGATTACAGCAGTTTCTTTGCTTTGGGGTGGTTGTGATCTGGTTGCAGAACAGGAGGAGGAGGTGGAATGGAACATTCAAGATGGTGACAGAGTAGGTGGATCTTGCACTCACCTCCTCACAGGACCAAACTGGAAATACAACTAAATTGGGAAACAATAACCCTGAATAATCACCTGAAGACTAGCTGAAGAGGAGTCTTAAAACTAAGGAACTGTAGAAGAAGCCATATTGAGATTGCACCTGCACAGCAGCTCACATCCTGTGGTCAGCGTTGAGCCTCACCGTCAACCAGCCTGAGGATCAATCCCATGCACAAATAGACCAACAGCAATCAAGACTCACTTAAAACAGGAGGGTCCACATAACCCACACAAGGGACATACCTAGAGCACCCAGCTCAGGTGATCAAGGAGACTGCATCACTGGGTCCCATAGGACATCTACTACAGAAGGCCACCACACAAAGACTGAAAGCCAAAGCATATCTATCTAATACATAGAAACAAACACAAAAATACAGCCATAATGGCGAGACAAAGAAACAGTTCTCAGTGGAAGAACAAGAGGAATCTCCAGAAAAAGAGAGCTAAATGAAATGGAGGCAAACAATCTATCAGATGTAGAGTTCAAACTAATGGCTATTAGGATGCTCAGGGAACTTAATAAGAACTACAACAACATGAAAAAGGACATAAAAACCACAAAAAAGTACTAGTCAGAGATGAAGAATACCATATCTGACATCAAGAATCCATTGGGAGGAATAAAATGTAGGTAGGATAAAGCAGAGGATCAAATCAGCAATTTGGAAAACAACATAGAGAAAAACATCCAATCAGAACAGCAAAAAGAAAAAAAGAAATAAGAAGAATGAGGATAGTTTAAGGGAACTTTGGGACAATATGCAGCATAACAACATCCTTATCATAGGAGTACCAGAAAGAAAAGAGATCAAGGGATCAATAACCCATGTGAGGAAATAATGACTGAAAACTTCCCTAACATGGTGAAATAAAAAGACACACAGGTCTAGGAAGTGCAGAGAGTAGCAAATAAGATGAATCAAAGGAGTCCCACAGCAAGACACATCATAATTAAAATGTGAAGGTTAAAAACAAAGAAAGAATCTTAAAGGAAGCAAGAAAAAAGTATTAATTACCTACAAGTGAGCTCCCATAAGACTGTCAGCTGATCTCTCAACAGAAACATATCAGGTTAGAAGTGATTGGCATGAAATATTAAAAGTGATGAAAAGGAGGACCTACAACCAAGACTACTTTGCCCAGCAAGGCTATCATTTAGAATTGAAGGAGAAATAAAGAGCTTCCCAGACAAGGAAAAGCTAAAGGAGTTTGTTACCACCAAATCAGTATTCCAAGAAATGTTCAAGGGCCTGCTTTAAGAAGTAAAGGAAGAAGAAAAAAACAAAAGAAAAGAAACAAAGTTAAAAAGAACAAAATGGCACCTGGTTGGTGTGGTTCAGTGGTTGAGCATTGACCCAAGAACCAAGATGTCAATGGTTTGATTCCCGGTCAGGGCACATACCTGGGTTTCAGGGCCTATCCACAGTGCAGGGTATACAGGAGGCAGCCAATAGATAATGTATTTCTCAAATTGGTGTTTCTATCTCTCTATCCCTTTTCCTTCCTCTCTCTAAAAACTAATTAAAACATAGTTTTTTAAAAAAGAATAAAATGGCAATACATACCTATCAATAATCACTGTAAAGGTAAATGGTTTAAATGCTCTAGTCAAAAGACATAGGGTAGCTGAGTAGATAAGAAAGCAAGACCCATATATATGCTGTCTACAGGAGACCCACATCAGACTGAAAGATACACACAAATTAAAAGTAAAGGGATGGGGGAAAAGTGTTTCATGCAAATGGACATGAAAAGAAAGCTGGGGTAGCAATAGTTATATCTGACAAAATAGACTTTAAATCAAAGGCTATTGTTAAGAGATAAAGAAGGACAATACATAATGATAAAAGGAGCAATCCAACAAGAGGATATAACTCTGATAAACATTTATGCACCCAACACTGGAGCACCTAAATATGTAAAGCAAATTTTGATGGACATAAAGAGAGAGATTGACAGCAATACAGTCAGAGAGGATTTTAACATCCCATTGACATCAATGGATAGATCTTCCAGACAGAAAATCAACAAGGAAATGAGGGCCTTAAATGACATACTAGATTAGATGGACTTAATTGATATCATCTGAGTATTTCACCTTAAAGCAGCAGAATATACATTCTTTTCAAGAGCATATGGAACATTTTCTAGGATAGACCACATGTTAGGACACAAAACAAGTCTCAATAAATTTAAGATTGAAATCATATCAAGCATCTTCTCTGACCATATGACATGTTAGGACACAAAACAAGTCTCAATAAATTTAAGATTGAAATCATATCAAGCATCTTCTCTGACCATATGAATGGTATAAAACTAGAAATCAACCGAAGGAAAAAAACTGAAAAACACACAGTCATGGTGGTTAATTAACATGTCACTAAATGAATGGGTTAACAATGAAATCAAGGAAGAAACCAAAAGTTATCTTAAGACAAATGAAAATGAGAATACAACAACCCCAAATAAAGCATCTAGCTTTACACTGAAAGGAACTGGAAAAAAACAACAACAAACAATGCCCAAAGTGAGTAGAAGGAAGGTAATAATAAAGATTAGAGCAGAAATAAACAAAATAGAGTACAAAAGATCAATGAAACCAAGAGCTGGTTCTTTGAAAAAATAAGCAAGATTGATGAACCTTAACCAGACTCATCAAGAAAAAAAAAGAGAGAGGACTCAGATAAATAAAATCAGAAATAAAAGAGGAGTAACAACTGACACCAAAGAAATACAAAGAATTGTAAGAAAATATGAATAACTATATGCCAACAAATTGGACAACCTGGGCAAAATGGACAAATTCCTAGAAGCACACAATCTTCCAAAACTGAATCAGGAAGAATCAGAGAACCTGAATGGACTGTATACAATTAGTTAAATTGAAGCAGGAATAAAAAACAAACAAACAAAAAAACACACCTCCCAACAAGTAAAAGTCCTGGACCAGATGGCTTCACAGATGAATTTTACCACCAAACAGTCAAGAAGAACTAACATCTTTCCTCCTCAAACTATTTCAAAAAATTCAAGGGGAAGGAAAACTTAAAAGCTTTTTTTTTTAAAAAAAATATTTTTATTGATTTTAGAGAGGAAGGGAGAAGATATAGATAGAAACATCAATGATGAGGGAGAATCATTGAACGGCTGCCCCCTGCACGCCCCCTACTGGGGATCGAGCCCGCAATCCAGGCGTGTGCCCTTGACTGGAATCAAACCTGGAATCCTTCAGTCGGCAGGCTGACACTCTATCCATTGAGCCAAACCAGCTAGGATGAACTTAAAAGCCTTTTTTTATGAGGCCAACATTATCTTAACTCCAAACCAGATAAAGACACTACAAGGAAAGAGAATTACAGGACAATATCCCTGATGAATATATCAACAAAATATTAGCAAAATGGATCCAGCAATACATTAAAAAGATTATACAACATGATCAAGTGGGATTTATTCCAGGGATGCAGGACTGATACAATACCCACAAATCAATAAATGTGATACAGCACATAAACAAAATAAAGGATAAAAACCACCTGATCATATCATTAGATGCAGAAAAAGCATTTGATAAAACTCAGCACCGATTTATGATACAATCTCTTAGCAAAGTGGGAATAGAGGGAACATACCTCAATGTAATAAAGGCCAAATATGACAAACTCATAGCCAACGCGATCAGAAAAGAAGAAATAAAAGACATCCAAACTGGAAAGAAGGAAGTACAGCTATTATTATTCTCAGGTGACAAGATATTGTACATAGAAAACCCTAAGGACTCCATCAGAAAGCTACTAAACCTAATAAATGAATTCAGCAAAGTATAGGATACAAAATTAATATTCAGAAATCAGTGGCATTTCACTACACCACTAGTGAACTGTCAGAAAGAGACACTAAGAAAATAATCCCAATTAGTATTGAAAAAAAGGGAAAAAAGACCTGCACTAGAAAAACTTAGGACATTGAAAAAAGAAATTGAGGAAGATACAAATAAGTAGAAGCGTTTATCATGTTCATGGATTAGAAGAATTAACATCATTAAATGTCCATACTACCCTAAGTAATCTATATATATATCCAATGCAATTCCTATTAAAAGACCATAGAACAAATATTCCAAACATTCAAATGGATCAAAAAAAGACCCAGAATAGCCTCAGAAATCTTGAGAAAGACAAAGTTGGAGGTATCACAGTACCTGATATCAAACTATACTACAAGGCTATTGTAAGCAAAACAGCCTGTACTGGCATGAAAACAGGCATATACTAGTAGATGAATAGAACAGAAAAAAGAGCCCAGAAGCAACCCGAGGCTCTATAGTCAAATAACATTTGACAAAGGAGGGAAGAACATGCAATGGAGTAAAGACAGTCTATTTAATAAATGGTGTTGGGAAAATTGGACAGGTACACGCAAAAAATGAAACTAGACTACCAACTTACATTGAGAAACATGCAAATTGACCATACTTCTGCTACACCCACAAGCCACATCCACCAGCCAATCAGGAGCACAGTATGCAAATAAACCCAACCAAGATGGCAGCGGCCATGGAGCTGGAGCAAGCAGAAGGCTTGGGTTGCCCCTGGCGATGGAGGAAGCCAAGCTTCCCGCCTGCCCTGGCGGCTGTGGGCTCCGCTCAAGGCTATAAAGTTTCAATTATAGAAGATAAATAAATCCCAGATACCTGCTTCCAGCCGCTGTGGCTTCCTCTCAAGGAGGGTCTGGGACCCTGGGTTGCCCGGGGCCGTGGCCAGCCGGCAAACAGCCATCAGCCCCTCACCCAGTCTGGCCACACCCTCATGGGGTGAGGGTCCCCACTGGGGACTTGGCCAGCCTGCAAACAGCCCGCAGCCCCTCACCCAGGCTGGCCAGGCACCCCAGCGGGGACCCCCACCCTGAAGGAGGTGTGGCCAGCTTGAAAACAGCCCTCATCCCCTCACCCAGGCTGGCCACACCCCCCCCAGCGGGGACCCTCACCCCATGGGGGTGTGGCCGGCCTGCAAACCACCACAGGCCCCTCACCCAGGCCTCCCCATGCCCCAAGGGAACCCCCACCCTGATCCTGGACACCCTTTCAGGGAAACCGGCCGGGCCCCACCCATGCACCAGTCTCTATACTAATAAGGGGGAAGATGCTCAATTGAGTGGGAGAACCTTGCGGGAGAGGTTGCTGGCCATACGGTGGATCTC
>NW_005871258.1:1390850-1414396 GCF_000147115.1 Myotis lucifugus
TCAGGCTACAAAGTTTCAATTATATAAGGTAAATAAATCCCAGAATTAAAAAAAAAAGAAAAAAAGGAGAGGCTGGGAGCTTCCATCGCCAGGGAGGCTTGGCCAGCCTGAAAACGGCCCTCAGCCCCTCACCCAGACTGGCCAGGCACCCCAGTGGGGGGGCCCCCCACCTTAAAGATGGGGAACCCCCCACCTTCAGGTGTGGCCAGCCTGAAAACAGCCATCAGCCCCTCAACCAGGCTGGCCAAACCTCCATGGGGTGAGGGTCCCCACTGGGGAGAGCTTGACCAGCCTGCAAACAGCCATCAGCCCCTCACCCAGGCTGACCAAGCATTCCAGCAGGACCCGCACCCTGATCCAAGACACCCTTTAGGGCAAACCAGCCGGCCCCCACCCATGCACCAGGCCTCTATCCTATATAATAAAAGGGCAATATGCAAATTGACCCTAACAGCAGAACGCATGGGAATCACTGGTCACTATGACACACACTGACCACCAGGGGACAGATGCTCAATGCAGGAGCTGCTCCCTGGTGGTCAGTGCGCTCCCACAGGGGGAGCTCTGCTCAGCCACAAGCCAGGCTGATGGCTGCCAGTACAGCGGTGGTGGTGAGAGCCTCTCCTGCCTCCTCAGCAGCGCTAAGGATGTCCGACTGCAGCTTAGGCCTGCTCCCCACTGGCAAGTGGACATCCCCCGAGGGCTGCCGGGCTGCCAGAGGGATGTCTGACTGCCAGCTAAGGCCCAATCCCCCGGGGAGCAGGCCTAAGTCAGCAGGTGGTCATTCCCCGAGGGGTCCCAGACTGTGAGAGGGCACAGGCAGGGCTGAAGGACCCTCCTGAGTGCACAAATTTTTGTGCACTGGGCCTCTAGTATAATAATAAACTCAAAATGATTAAAAGACTTAAAAGCAAGTTGCAAAACCATACAAGTCCTAAAAGAAACCATAGGCAGTAAAATCTCAGACATGTCTCATAGCAATATTTTTGCCTATGTGTCTCCTATGGCAAGAGTACTAAAGGAAAAAATAAACAAATGGGACTATATTAAACTGAAAAGCTAGTGCAAAGCAAAAGAAACCATCAACAAAATGAAAAAGGAACCTACTGTATAGGAGAACACATTTGCCAATGATACATCTGATCAGGGGTTAATTTTTTTTAAATATGAAGAACTTAAACAATTTAACACCAAGAAGACAAGCACTCCATTTAAAAAATGAGCAGCCCAGCTGGCGTGGCTCAGTGGTTGTGCATTGACCTTTGAACCAGGAGGTCATGGTTTGATTCCTGGTCAGGGCACAATCCCCAGTGTGGGGCATGCAGGAAGCAGCCGATCAATGATTCTCTCTCATCACTGATGTTTTTTTTCTCTCTCTCTCCCTCTCCTTTCCTCTCTGAAATAAATAAATATTTTAAAAAATAAATGGCAAAGGACCTAAACAGACACTTCTCCATAAAGGACATTCAGATGGCCAATAGACATGAAAAAATGCTCAACATCACTCATCATCAGGAAGATGCAAATTAAAACCACAATGAGCCCTGGCTGGTATAGCTAAGTGGTTAGAGCTCAAGGTCAGCCTGCAGATCAAAGAGTCATGGGTTTGGTTCCCGTCAAGGGCATGTACCTGGGTTGCATGTTAGATCTCTCTCCCCCTTTCTCCCTCCCTCCCTTCCACTCTCTCTAAAAATCAATGGGAAAAATATCCTCAGGTGAGGATTAACAAAACAGACAAACAAGAATCCTGAGACACCAATTCAAAAGAATATATGCACCCCTATGTCCACAGCAGCGTTATTTACAATAGCCAAGATCTGAAAATAGATGGAAAAAGGTGAGGGGATTAACCACAGAACATATATGCATAACCCAGGGGTGGGCAAACTTTTTGACTCGAGGGCCACAGTGGGTTCTTCAACTGGACCGGAGGGCCGGAACAAAAGCATGGATGGAGTGTTTGTGTGAACTAATATAAATTCAAAGTAAACATCATTACATAAAAGGGTATGGTCTTTTTTTTTTTTTAGTTTTATTCATTTCAAATGGGCCGGATCCGGCCCGCGGGCCGTAGTTTGCCCAGGGCTGGATAACTCATAGGCACAGACAACAGTGTGGTAATTGCCCGGGGGAGGGGGGAGAGGGCCAGGAGAGGTGGAGGAGGAGATAGGGGGGATAAATGGAGAGAGACTTGACTTGGGGTGATGAACACACAATACAGTGTACAGATGATGTGTCCTAGAATTGTGCACCTGAAACCTGTATAGTTTTGTTAACCAGTGTCACCCAATGAATTTAATAAAACAAAACAAAACACACACATTTTCTGAGTATAAATTTGGAAATTACTAGTTTGTTTTCTGGCTTTGGAAGTTCCTATTGAGAAATCAGGTATTAGCCTTATTGCTTATTGCCCATCTAGAAGTGCTGTGTCTTTTTCGGGGGGAGGGGGCTGCTTTTAGTGTTTTCTCTTTGTCTTTAAGTTTCTTCATTTTTGCCCTGATGTATATGGGTTTATGGGATTTGATTTCTTTTAGTTTATTTACACCGCTTGAGAGTCAGAATGATCCCTGAATCTGACAATGTCTTTTATAAGTTTTGGAAAACTGTCAGACATTATCTCTTTAAATATTACTTCTCCCCCAATCTCTTCATCTTCCTTCTGAAATTCCAGGTACACATATTTTGGACATTTTCATTATAATTCTTATGTTCTTAACATGTTTTTTATATTTTATCTCCTTGTCTTAATGTGTATATTTTTCTACTGACTGATCTTCAAATATACTTATCCTCTCCTCAGCTGTTTCAGTCTGCTGCTAAACCTATGTATTCTTTTTAAACTTCAGTTATATTTTTAACTTTTAGAAGTTCCCTTCAGTATATTAGAGCTTTATGTTGAAATTCCCCATTTTATCATCTACTTTCACAAAAATATTAATCAAATATGTGAATGTGTATAACTGATTTGTCTTGATCACCTTTGTGTCTATTTTTATTGCCTCTTTTTATCTCTACCCTGTTTCATAAATACTTGATATTTTTAATTAAATGTCAAATATTATGCATGAAAACTTGAATAGACTGAGGGTAATTTTTTCTTCCTTCAGAGAGGATTAATGCTGTCCTCTGCCAGGCAGATCAAATGTAGGCAGTTTACCTTAAGCCGTGGTTCATGCTAGAGCCTTTGTAAGATTGAGCCTACTCCTGATTCAAATCTGCATTTAGACTATCTTCCAGACTCACTGAGAGCTGGGTGTTCACTAGAGCTCGTGGGGGGGATGGGGGTGGCGGGGGGCTGGGCTCTAATTTTTGTCTCCCTACATATACATGGTCACAAAAAACTTCTGCTCTATTTCCCAGCTGTTTTTTTCTGAGGTTTTGGAGCCTTTTGTATCGCACAAATTAAGAATCAAGAAATGCTTCGAGGCTCACTTTTTTGAAATTTTCCCTTTGCCTACTTGACCCTTGAAGTCTTAACTGCCTTGGCAACCCCCAGCTCCTATGTTGCCTCTTCATCCCTCTGATCATCTAAAGGTCTTCTATTCATCTGAATCTTGGTAGCTTTCTTCTGCCCAGTTCAACCTCACACTCTCTGTGTCAAAAACCAGCAAATGTCCTCAGAGGAAGAGTGGAAAGAAATGGTTGAGTTCTCCTCAGTGAGCTTCCCTTTGGCCATCTGTCCCAGCTTCTCTCCAATGTCCTGTGATAAATCCTTTATGTTTACATTTCTATGTGTGTTGAGTTTTAGCTACAAATCATTCCCTCATAGCCTATAGAGAAATACTCTATAGGATTTTAATAAAAACAAGTTTGAATTGTGAGAACACAAATGCCAAAGATTACATATTAATACTAGAGGCCTGGTGCACGTATTTGTGCACTGGTGGGGTCCAGCTGGCCTGCCCCAACAGGGGCCATCGGGGATGGGCCAGCCCCGGGTGACGGGCCAGGACAGTTTGCCAGCCAGCTCCACCCCCACTTGGGTGGGGGAGCTCTCGGGGGTGGGGCCGGCCGGGGCGAGGGACCAGGGAGTTCCGCCGTTGGGTTGATTTGCATATTACCCTTTTATTATATAGGATCATTTGACAATGGTTGCTCACACTTATTCTTGTGTTCATGAATGTTCTCGTGATAATATTTATTGTGGTGTTCACAGCAGTAATTCTAATGGTGTGTTGATATAACAGAGGTAAATTCTATGGAAGCGTGAAGTATGGAGATATTAAACTCCCCAGAAGTCACCTTTGGCTTTTATCCACTGACACGGAGACTTTGCTCAGTGTGCACCGTCCCATGTGATGATGATAGAGTACAGAGCCACAGAGGCCTGTGGTTCCTGGCTTGGGTGTTCTAGAAGCTTAGGCCTCTACGACAACTTAGAGAATGTGAGGCCTCAGCAAAATTACTGACAGAGACAGAGTGGAGAGAGTAGAGCTTTCTCCACTCAGGACAAGAAATTAATCCCCCTGAGTTGGTGGGATAGGAAAAGGAAGAGTGATAGAGGAAATAGCCATGGTGTCCCAGATGACATTCGTGCCCTGCCTCTGTGCCCTGGCCAAAACCAACTGCCTTAGAATATGCCCATCTGACTTCCAACTGCCGATACTTGTACTTCTTTGACTGAGGGTTTCCTCTGGCCTCCAAATCCTCCTTTGCTTTCATCTGTGGCAGACGTGAAGTGCTGATGAGCTAGTGTCTCCAGCAAGTAGTTTTCCACCAAAGACAGAGAGCAGTTGGTATATAAACACTCCAGCCCACAAGCCCTTGGGTTGTGTGTTTTACACCGGTTCCCAGGTCATTTTCCCAGGAGTTAAGTTGCAGTTGGCCTTGGTGGCTTGCTAATGTCCCCTTTGGACCATTTTCTCTTCCCTGTCTCTCTCCTCAACTCCTCAGCTGGTGTTTTCTGCGCCTCCCAAAGAAATGACTTGCACTACAATTTTGTCTCAGAGTCTACTTCTTTTTTAAAATTTATCTTTATTATTGAAAGTATGGTAGATGTCCCCTTTCTTCTCTCCATTGACCCCCTTCCACCCCACACCTGCCTCCCCCCAGGCCTACTGCACTATTTTCTGTGTCCATGGGTTATGTATATATGCATATAAATTCTTTGGTTAATCTCTTCCTGCTCCCCTCCCCTTCCCTCTGAGATTAATGAACAAAATAAACTGATGAACAAAATAGATTCAGAGATGTGGAAGCATGGAACTCGGAGTCTACTTCTAACCCAACTAAGACATGGCTTAGACCTCTGCAGATGCCATGGACCTACTCCCAGGCAGCAACCAGAGGAGATAACAGGACCCCAGAGATGAAAGGCTCAGGGTGCGTGAAGGCTTGGGCCATGGACCATGGTCAGCCTGGCAGGATGTTTGTTGAAGTGTTGGATTAAAAAGAATCTTTTACACTAGTGAGTGGTCTGTTTCCAAGTTGGATGGGTAGTGAGAAACTATAGCTTGAAAATAAATGAATGACTCACCAGCTAAAAATACATGCTTTCTTTTGCAAGTGTAGCCTGGACTAAGCTTTGTATCAGGATGATGTATTCTGCTCCTTTGGCCCTTATTTGTTCTGTTTTTATTATCAGAATGTTCAAAAACAAGGAAATTATCCTGAATGTTTAGAAGCAAGTAGATTTTTAATAATTATCCTAGCTAACATTCATTCCAGATCTTCTGAAAGATTTGAAAAAGAAGTAACTTTGTTATTTTTAAGCTTCCTTAAGCCATTGAAAGCATAACACAAAATGAAATTATTTCTACCTTAATTCCTTTCTGAAAATTACATTTTGCTCATTAGACCTTACAAATCAGGTGAGATTATGAAAGTGGTGGTTAAGGCTTGAAAGCTTAAACATGGCCTCCTCTGCACTGGTGGGGTCCAGCTTGCCTGCCCCAAATGCCAGAAAGCATCTCAGCAGTTGAAATGTCCATTATTGCCGGATGACTCATTCGGTTCACTCATGCTACATAAGTGACATCTTTTGCTGTGTGTATATGTGTGGTAGGCAGTTAGACAGACGTGAGCAGAGCAAGGACGATGGGCCAGGTACAGCAAGTCACCAGGGTGGAATGCTCCAGGTACCTAGCAAAGGACAGTTGTATCGTGGGACCTCACCCCAGCGTGACCTTCCTCCCCTGGCACATCACTGGTCTTGCAGTTGGGACGCCCTGACCTTGTCCTCCCCAGAGGAAACATCTGGGCCTCAGTTGTATTTCAGCTCCAGGTCCAGAAAAGCAGCAAAACCAGACAAGTGATGTGCCACCGTTGACATCGGGACCAGCTGTGTGGAATAATGACCCCTGCCCTGGTGCCGGCCAGTCAATCAGTGGAGACCACAACCCTGAAAGGGCACCCCTGGAAAGCTGCTGAATATTCTACTGAGATCTCCCCTGGGACCTCCCCTAAAATCTCCACCCTTAAAACCCTTAGGACGGAGGACCCAGTGCACTCTCCCTCCTGGGAGCACGCCCTGCCCTTCCCTCCCCTCCCCCTTCCACCTCCCCCAGGCAGGTCACCTTTACCGTCCTCGTTTCTAAGCTCCAAGGGCCCTTCCTTTACCTCTATAACTTATTTTTCAAGCCCATTTCTTCTACGAATTACTTCTTCTACCTCTATAATTTTCCAAATAAATGTTCCCTTATAGTTGAGTCTTGGCTCTGAATTCTTTCCTAGCCAGAACTCCAGCACCGAGGTTGCTGAACCCAGGTCCGGTCTGACCCCACGGTCTGGCACCTGGTGCCGTTCCCACTGCCACCAACATATGTACATACAAATATGTTCCCAACACACACACACATACAATTTACCTTTTATTCCATTTCTTCTCTTTTCAAAGTAGAAGGGAAACTACAGGAGATCATACAAACCCAGTATCGTCATCCCAGTCACTCCAGTCATGATGTAATATAGCAAAGACAAGTTACAAAACTGGAAGAGCCATGATGAATTGAGCACTTATTGTTTGTTCTCATTCAAACATCCCTCTCCACTTAGCATCAGAATCTACTGAGTCAGCACATCAACACGTTTGGGTCAGTTTAACAGGTAGTTTTATTTGTCCCTCTAGTTCCAATTTCTCCCTTCAACCCCGTGGCCTGAGAAGCTGAGCTCTACCCATGTAATCAGTGGGCTCCCTTGCTCTCTGGATTCCACTGGGATTTGGCCAATGGGTGTCACTGGCAGGAGACCAGGTGACAATAAAAGTGATGTCGGGATAATTACGCTCCCAGTTGTTACTGCAAATGGCCTGTGTCCTTTTACTCCTCACAGCTCCTTTGTGGCCTCTGCTCCCTTCAGCTAGGGCTGTGCTCTTTGGGCCACAGGTTGGGGGTTAAGGCATGGAGGTGGCCAGTAATGGCTTCCCGCTGTTGCTCACCCAGCTATCCTTCAGCATCTTCACTGGCTTCCCATAGCCCTGCCCAACAACGCTTTTTAAGTTGTTTTTTAAAAAATATATTTGTAATTGATTTTTCACAGAGAGGAAGGGAGAGGAATAGAGAGTTGGAAACATCGATCAGAGAGAAATATCAATCAGCTGCCTCCTGCACACCCCGTACTGGGGATGTGCCTGCAACCAAGGTACATGCCCTTGACCAGAATTGAACCTGGGACCCTGCAGTCCACAGGCTGACACTCTATCCACTGAGCCAAACCGGTTAGGGCTAAGCTTTCTTTCTTTTTAAAAGTAAGCCCTCCTCAGTTACACAGTCTGAGTGAGTAAGCCATCTGTCTCTTGCCAGGACCAAGACTGGTGCAGTGTGGCCCTCCCCATGTGTCTGCCATAAACAGGACAAGACGATGCACTACAATAGATATGCAATGTAAGTCAACTGCAAAGTGAAACTAAACATTTTGCAAAAGATGGTGGGATTTCATGAGGCAAATAAAAGTGGTGATGGAGAACTGTCCGAGGCACATGTAAAATTATTATCTAATGCGGTTTAGCAGAGCTTCTCCAGTTAAAAATGGAAAAGAAAACCAACATGGAGCCACTTCGAAAGGGAGTGATTTTAATGTCAAGAGAGTAAGAGAGGCATTAGGCAAATAGATGGATCCTTTGCTTCTTTATTTTTTTTTAATAAAGAAGATTCTTTATGTTGGTGCCATAAAGCTGTGTGACGTGAAGGACGTCTTCATGTGCTACCTACTCTGTTGTCAGGAGTATTGCACTCAAAGCCACCCAAATTAGGACTCAGTCTATTTCATGTTTTTCTTAAGAATAAGCACACAATTACAATTATAATCTACATCTAATAAATGTAAGATAAACTTACTTTCATAATTTTTTCCTTTTTAAAGATGAAGTCACAATCAAACTTCTTATTTGTCTATTGAGTATTCAACTTTGGTCCCCACTTGAGTGGGTTCGCTCTAAGAAGCTGTTTTTCGGGACCCATGGAATGTGTGCCTCGGAGGACCTCCGCACAGCCTCGTGGGCTGCAGGCCACGGGGCAAGGGGGCTCCTTACAGGGTCCCTGCGGCGTCGCTTTGGATTTGGGGTTGGCTCTGCACACGCAGCCTGCGGTTCAGAGTGCAGCCGCCTCCTCGCGGCCGTGGCCAGACCTTAGCCTTGGGAGCCCCTTCGCTGAGTCATGCCTTCGAAGCATTTAGCCCAGGTTCCTGGGACGTGACAAATAGTTAACATCGGCTCCTCCCAGAATTACTAAGCTTATTGTGCCATTAGTAGTTCTGTTTAATATGCTGCTCTGTTTAACATTGTATCAGTCTTGCTAAAATTAAAACAGTAAATTTTGCTTATGTTTTTGCCAGTTTAAAACTGACTACACTTAAAGGATAAAAGACCGGTGGAATGAACACAGGATATCTACCTTTCAAAGAAAGTAATACATAATGCATATAGAAAAATTAAAACAAGAAGTCGCAAGAAATATAAAAAAGGAGAAGCCTTAAAAATAATAGAAGTCAATAAGTTACTTAAGTCAATTAGAGTAAAGAGGGGATCCTTTTCTAAAGGGCAAATATCAGGTGAAACATAAACTCTAACTGAGCTACTAGGCTCCTAATAGATAAACAAAAATGGCAAAGAAATTTTAAAATTAAAAGGATAAGCCCAGTCGGCGTGGCTCAGAGGTTGAACGTGGACCTTTGAACCAGGAGGTCACGGTTCGATTCCCATTCAGGGCACATGCCCGGGTTGTGGGTTCGATCCCCAGTGTGGGACTTGCAGGAGGCAGCCAATCAGTGATTCTCTCTCATCATTGATGTTTCTATCTCTTCTTCTCCCTTCCTCTTTGAAATCAATAAAAATAAAAATTTTAAAATAATAAAAATAAATAAAAGGATAAATACTCTCAGGAAAATGTAAACATAAAGGAGGCAGGGGTATGGTATTTATATTTATACAAAGTCAAATTCAATGTAAAATATAATTATAATGAGAAATGAAATTATAAATTGATATAAGTTATAATCAATGACAAAATTAAAACAGACAGGAACATTTTTAGATAAAAATATAGAAAGCAAAAATTTTAAGGCAATCAAGTTCTTTTTTTTTCTCAAAAAGACATTATTAAATTTAACCTGTAGGACACCTAATAATTTAATATTTATTTTAAAATATTGTTTCCAAAAATAATACTTCAAGGCCAGACAATAAAACTAATGAGACAGACATACACAAAATAACATTCTGAATTGAGAGCCACGTACCTTGTTTTAAAGCTCAGGACTCCATTTAAAATTTACTTGGTAATAGAATGGAGTTAAAGCTACATGGCATCAGTTTACTGATCCCCACCCTCCCCCCCCCCCCCCCCCGACATGCTTTAATAACATGTACAAGGTCTTATCACTATCCTGTTCCTGTGCTTTCAGCATCTCATTTGCATGCAAATTCTCTCCCAGGCAACTTATTCTCTGGTAAATGCTTACCGGCGCACGGAGTGTCTGTAATTATGTCCCATCCCTGTCTGCCCTGTTTGCTTCTTATTATGTCATTGCAGCCGTCCTGCTTCAGGCTCCAGGCTGGATTACACCGTGGCTCTGGCAGCAGTTTTTCTTATGGATGCTGGGCTGCTCTACCTCACACCCCCCTTTAATTTGTTACCTACCCACTTACCCACTTTCTAAACCAAGCATGTGAGACGTGTTCCTCTTCCTTTTGTGCATTTCCTTCGGTTATTTATCTTAACAGAGGTAAGTTGTTCAACTAGCTAGCTTAGCCCCTTCCCACTCCCTCCCTCTGTCTGATTTATGTGATGCTGAGATAGGAGCTAAAATGACTTTGTTCACGTGTGTATGTTTGGGTTGCTCAGTGAGGCTGGGAAATCTAATGAACATTTCATGTGGGATGGCCATGGCAGGAACAAATATTATGCATAGAGATTTATATCGAAATACAAACACGATGTGTATGCCTGCCTTTACACATATGTACAAGTGTCTGTGAATGAGTGTGTGTGTGTGTGTGTGTGGAGAGAGAGAGAGAGAGAGAGAGAGAGAGAGAGAGAGAGAGAGAGAGAGAGAGAGAGAGAGAGAAATGTGCTCTGGAACAGCAATCCTGTGTTGAACTCCAGATCTATCATTAATTTGGGCCACCTTGTAAAGTCCTGTACTGCATTTTCCTCTTTGGAAACATAAGGATAAGAGTGGCATCTATCTCATAGGGCTCTTGTGAGGTTTGAATAAATTAATACATACAAAGTGCTCCTCAGTGCATGTAGGCATCGGTAACTACCAGCTATCTCAGTCATCACATAGAATGGACTACAGGTAGAGGTATATATGTCACTCAGCTAAAACCATTCGCAGCACCTGCTGCGTGCCGGCGCCGGCTCAGGTGTGAGATGGAGAGTCCCCTCTCCGATGTGCACCATGGCCCTGCGCGGTGGGCCTCCTCCCTCGTTCCCATCCTCCGTACCAGCCCAGCACTTCACAGAGTGGGCTGCCAATACCCACTCGGCCTGGGAATCAGATGAAGGCTCCGGGCAGCAGTCCTTCCTCACCCACGACCACCTTAGCTGGTCTATTTGCCGACAGGGAACTGCTGGATCCCCAAAAGCACTTCTCTTGGCCCCATGGTGTCCAGTGAGGACAGCCAAGGTGGCACGGGCCCAGGTCCTGGCAGGCAGGACCAGCCTGGTTTCTGGCAGTATCCCACTTGGTAAGGGCTTTGCAGTGCACCACCTGCTGTGGCTATTGCCCTGTTCCTATGCGAGAATATGTATTGTGCTTCCCATGTCATGGAGGAGGAAACAAACTCTGAGATATTACAACTTGCTGAAGGTCACACGGCATGACAAGGGCAATCCATGACCAACGCTGGGCTCAAAATTGGTTTTACAGTGTAATAACATTTTCATTCATCTACTCACTCAACAAATATTTATTGAGGGCCTACTATGTTCCAGGTCACGTGGAGACAGGCATGGAGGGGGCTGGTACCCACTCTACCTCACAAGGAAGGTGCCAGGTCACTGAATGTAATTATGTGTGGCAGGTGCCACGGCAGAGGAAGTGCATTTATTAAATATTGTGCCGCATATTTTGCCAGAGGCTGGGAATAAATTTAATGAACACATCTGTGCCCAGCCCTGCCTTCGGGGACCTGTTGCTGTTCACATTCCACGTCTACCTTCTCATCTGCCCACTGTTCCCAGGGCAGGGCCTCTGTGTGGGGCACAGGGGACGCTCACTGGCAGGAGCACTGGCAGGCGCCTCTGAGTGCCCCCGTCAGGCCGGGACAACCAAGCGCTCATACAAAAGCACAGGGCCAGGCACATCCCAGTGTGTTCAGAGACCCGCCAGTGGTGGGCCAGGCTGGGCGAGCAGTGGGAAGGGAGTGGAGGAGGGGAGTGGAGGTCGCGTGGCTGGGACATTGGCAAGGTCCACACATAGACAGCTGGCAGGAAATGCATGTTTTGAGCCTCTGTTACAAATGTACACTAAAGAATTAGCTTTAAAAAAAATGAAGGCATTCTGCCTGCGTGGGAGTAGCTCACCTTTGTATGGAATTTATGAATGTTAGGGGGAGTTCTCCAAATAGTAAAGCAAACAAACAAGATAGCTATAGTACTACTTCCCACCTCTTACTACTTCTTGCATCCTGTGCATACAGGATGCTGTTTAATTTCTACCATCACCCTGTGAGGTGGATATCATCTGGAAGAAGCTGACAGACCCCAGGGATCACAGCTGGTAGGTGACAGAGGCAGAATTCAAACCCAGGTCTTTCTGACATCAGAGCCTCTTAACCACCAGATGTGCCATCCTGCATGGAGGCAATGGCTTCCGGGGCAGCGGGCACGTGGAATGAATGCTGCCTAAGAGAGGAGGGACAAGGAGGGGCTTTTAGCGTCCATGGGGATTTGCTAGACAGTCAATGCAAGTACAGGCACCCCTGTGCTGGGCCAGCACAGCCAAGGGTTCCGTGAGCCTTGGGGGTGGGAGGGCGCCGTGAAGGATGTAGAAAAGACAGAGAAAGAATAAGCTGTGTCTAGGTGGATCTTCCTGCAAACTACGGCCCGTTTGAAATGAATAAAACTAAAATAAAAAAAAAGACTGTACCCGACTGTACCCTTTTATGTAATGATGTTTACTTTGAATTTATATTAGTTCACACAAACACTCCATCCATGCTTTTGTTCCAGCCCTCCGGTCCAGTTTAAGAACCCATTGTGGCCCTCGAGTCAAAAAGTTTGCCCACCCCTGGTCTAGGGGGATCTTCCTGTGCCTGGCTGAGGCCACAGAGAGAGACCCAGCCGGCAAGCTGAACCTTTCTTTTATAGCCAGAGGTAAACAAGGTAGTGGTCACCATAGTTACACTGTTCTTGTGAGTTTCACTTCTTTTGGCAGCACTTGCTGCATCTCTCTCAGCCCATTAGCTTCCCAGATAAGATCTAGGGAGCTGTCATAAGGTCAAGCCTAATTATGCTAAGAGGGCTGTGCCCTCAAAACTGGGACTTGTTTGTGGCTTTGCCAACAGGTCAGTCTGAGGCTTAACCCTATATCAGCTCCCTACACGCCCCCGAGGAGGAAATAGCATGGGACGAGGAGGCAGAGTGGCCTACAGTAGCCTGGTGTTCAGGAAATCACCAGCGGTGTGGCATTGTTGGGTGCTGTGGAGGGAAGTGGTGAGCGTGACAGGAGATCATGTCAGAGGGGCAGAGCTCCAGCATCAGGCATACCATCTACCCAGCGATGGAAGTTTGGGATTTTGGACTGAGGGCATGTGATGTGATCACTTTTGCAGTCTCTTATAAAGAAAATTTAGAGGCATTTTGGAAAATGCTCTGGATGTTGTCACCTGAAAGATGAGTTTGGAGATCAAACATGTCCATATTTCCTGTTGTGCAACCCCCTCAGTAAAGAAGTCTTCACAACATATTCCAATAGGTGTGTGATTACTCACAAATGATCACGATACAATTACATTCATACATTGCATGCATTAAGATATACACAAAACAAAAACACTAAAAATATGGTACAAAGTCCTGGCCAGTGTGGTTCAGTTAGTTGGGTGTTGTTCTGCACACCAAGAGGTTGCCAGTTTGATTCCTGGTCAGGGCACATGCCTGGGTTGCGGGTTCAATCCCCAGTAGAGAGGGGTGCAGGAGGTAGCCAATCGATGTTTCGCTCTCACATTGATGTTTCTCTCCCTCTCTCTTCCTCTCTCTCTAAAAAATCAATAAAAATATTTTTTTCCAAAAAGCTATCCTAAAAATAAATAAAATTAAAATATGGCCTAAAAATACCAGTAAATGTGCATCTTGGGACTAGATGGAGGTGGTGGTTGCACAATATTGTGAGTATATTTAATACCCCTGGATTATACATTTTAAATGATTAATGGTTAACTTTATGTTGGGTAAATATTATTGTCAGTAAAAATAAACAAGTAAGCATACGTATATGTCCCAGTCTCCTTCCCATCCCTCGGTGCAGCCTTGGGTGCTCACGCCCCTTGGTGGACTAGGCAGGGACGGGGCCTGGCCTTGGGGCCTGGCTGTGGGAAGGGAGAGAGAAAGGCTTGGCGCCTGGGGTACGAGGTAGAATCCGCAGGGCTCGGTTGAGAGGTGTGCTCGCCAGGGAAGGAGGCAGGACAGAGGAGAGAGAAAGGTTTTCCTCTTGCCTCAGACCTGAGGCGGCCATGCCTGGGGTAACTTCTCCGTGGGTGGCAGGGGACTGGGTGGGGTTGTTCCTAGGGTGTCGGACGCGAATCAGTCTGAGAATACAGATGGTTGGCCCTGCTTGGATGAGGGTAACTGAGGGTCAAACCTGAAGAAGCCGTATCAGCCCAGAGCAAAGCGAGAGGTCAGAAGGACTCAAACTCAGAGGGAGGAACAGGAGCACGTTAGAAAGAGGCAGGAAGGACCTCACAGGCCACCTGGAACGGCAGAGCAAGGGGATGACAGCTGGGCTCCATTTCGGCCTGTTAACCTTAGAGCCTGGGGGACAGCCGGGGAGCAGCAGAGACGTGTGACAATGTAGACGTGGGCTTGGGAAGCAGCTGTGCAGAGCAGAGAAGACCCCGGGGGAGCAGGAGCCACTGGACTGAGCAGGGAGCCCGGGGCCAAGACAGGAACGCAGACATTGCAGAGGAACGGAGGCCTGGCAGCGAGAGGGGTCACCTGACCACACCCAGGGGAACGTGGATTCATGGGGCCGAAGGGGAAGTTCCCGAAGGAAGGGAGGGGTCACTGGTGTGAGACACTGCAGGGGGTCAGAGGAGACAGGCGCGGGAAAAGCGTCCACTGGTGAGCTTCCTGGTGACATCAGCAAAAGCAGTTCCAGGGGTGATGGGTTAGAGCAGGGGTGGGCAAACTTTTTGACTCGAGGGCCACAATGGGTTCTTAAACTGGACCGGAGGGCCGGAACAAAAGCATGGATGGAGTGTTTGTGTGAACTAATATAAATTCAAAGTAAACATCATGACATAAAAGGGTACGGTCTTTTTTTTTTAGTTTTATTCATTTCAAACGGGCCGGATCCGGTCCGCGGGCCATAGTTTGCCCACGGCTGGGTTAGAGGGAGAGGATGCGGGGTCAGAAACCGGACTACCAAGAGTTGACTAGTGAATGGAGATGAGGAGGTAGAAACCCCGCCAGTAGCACATCCCGGGTTCGTGGGATTCCTCATTAGTACTTTGTTTCCTCTCCTGGTGCATCTTTGTTCTAGAAAGTTCTAGAAGACATGACCTTACAGAGGAGAATACGGCTTTGGCTCTGGTCTTTTGGATGTCTGGGCAGTTTAGGGAACCAGCAGGGTTTTGGACAAGT
Source organism: Myotis lucifugus (assembly GCF_000147115.1). Classification (NCBI taxonomy): domain Eukaryota; kingdom Metazoa; phylum Chordata; class Mammalia; order Chiroptera; family Vespertilionidae; genus Myotis; species Myotis lucifugus. Next base: position 1,406,096 of record NW_005871258.1, read on the forward strand.
TCACTGTGCATGTAAGTCAGCAAACCCGGCGATAAGACTCTGGAAGGGGTTCCGTTAAGGAGTCTGCAGAGAGTGAGGGAGGGGCACAGCACAGAGAACTCCCTGGGCTTCCCTGGGCTCCCCAGGCCACATTCTCTGGTTTGTGTCAGGTGGTCCCCAGCGGGGGGGCCCGGCCCCTGCTTCCAGCCTCCTGGTAGACCTCGCCCTGCAGTGGGTGAGAGGAGGCCGGCTGGTGTCTGCTGGGGAAATGCCATTGGCTGGCTCAGTCACTCGCCTCCACACTTTCACATCCTCTACCAACACCTGCACACTGGAGTCCTGACCACACACACTCTTCCTGTTTATGCAGAGAGTGCCATTCAGAAAGCTGCCAGGGAGCAGGGAGCGCCACACTCAGCCTCAGAAGAAAGAAGCTGAATTACTTACTTGGCAGAGAAAGAAAACGAGCGTGTGAGCTGAGAGGTAAGATCGAGCCAGAGAGCACCGGGTCCTCTGGGCTGCCTGGGGTGGAAAAGAGGTCACCTTTCCTGTATACCCTTCAGGAGGGCTGTGGGGCAGCCTGGCCAGGTCCGCAGGGCTGGGCCGCCAGGAGCACGCCAGTCTGCTTCCCAGAGATAATTCAGCCTCTGGTGAATGGCTGGGCAGACTGGGGAGGCAGACTTGGAATGTGATTTAAAAAAAAAAACCAGACTGCATGGGGTGTAGCATGGAATGAATATGCATGTGATGAATATGTAGGTATGAACACGCTCACCCACATTTAGGATGGTCGCTGGGCCTGTGGGTCTTGGGAGGATACGTGTGTCTGACACTCATTTAGGCCACTAATTCCACCTCATAAAGCACCCAGGACATGGCCAGAGACTAGACCCCAGTGCATGGTCCCCCGTAGGCCTGGGCACAGGGACGAGAGTATGTGGTTCACCTGAAGGCTACCACCACTCCTGCAGGAAGAACTCAGGACGCGTGACCTTCTTACCGTCAGGGCTACCAGCGCTATCTCCATCTTTCTTAGATGGCATGTATGCGTGCATGTGGGCACACACATATATGCACATAAGCACGTCATGTAATACCAAATAGCAATAGTCACCACATTTGTGAAACCAGAGGACTAATGGTGTGATGAAGAATTTTTTCCTACCGTGATTCCTTGCTATTCAAGTCTTACGTATGTGAAGGCGAAAGCGTGTGCAAGTGTACGTCCCACAACCCCTTCCTCTCCCAGGGTTGAAGCCCTGAGATGAAATCTGCTCAGTTAGTCTGGGACCTGGTCTGGCACCAAGAACAGCAAAAGGCCAGATGCTTAACTAGCACCCACGACGACAAAGGGGAGTACGCTTACTTGTGAGTCTTGGGTGTACACACCAAACAATCAATATTTTTTAAAAAATCATGGTGTTTGCTTTTATCAAAAGTATTTGCCCTTGGTGCGAAGTTGAGGGAGGACGCCTTCCCTTAACCGGGGCCGTCAAGGTCCCCCAGCTCACTGGTGAAGTGAGATTATCACAGTGAAAGTAACAGAAACACTCGCCTCTTATCCTAAGACCACAAGGTTTTGGTTTTGTTCTGTCTACTGCTCCTCCCTTGCTCTGGGTGTTGACTGTACTCAGTGTTTAGCTGTGTCGGACACATTTTTATTTATTTTGCATCTTCAAAATGGGAAAAAAACGTTGCTCCTCTGCTTGACTTTTGGGTTCAAGTCCCAGCTGCCACACTCACCGGGGTTTCGGGCCGGGGTCTGCATTGGGAGCGTGGTGCAGTAATGGTCTCTGCCTCTGAAGTAGGGGTTAGAGGCGCTATACGGAAGCGCTTCATCTGGGACATTGAAAGGCTCAGTAGGGTTAGGGGCTATTCTTTTTTTTTAATTTTTTAAATTGATTTCAGATAGGAAGGGAGAGGGAGATAGAAACATCAGTGATGAGAGAGCATCATTGATTGGCTGCCTCCTGCACGCCCCCTAGTGGGAATTGAGCCCCCAACCCAGCCATGTGCCCTTGACCAGAATCGAACCCACGACCCTTCAGTCCACAGGCCGACGCTTTATCCACTGAGCCAAACCAGCGAGGGCGTTAGGGGCTATTCTTATTGCTATTATTGTTATCACCACCTTTTGTGCAATTGAGCTGCCAGACTTGAAGAGAAATGGTAGGAGGGTGGGCGGTTGGGTTTGCCTCCTGCCTCCCGAGGCTGACAGAGGCAGAACCCCTTCAAAAAACCACTTCATCTTCCACACTTCAGTTTCTTTTTCTGTGAAGTGGGTGTAATAACCCGTCCTATATCGTTCCCAGGGTTTTATGAGATTCCAGTGAGGCTACATGTGTAAAATACTATTATGTATCTTCAATTCATGTGAGAAGAAATGGTGAAAGTGACTTTTAACGGCAAGTTAAAAGTACAAATGCTCTTGGTTCTTAATGATCCATCATTAAATATGATTTCACCTACTCTTTAAATGGCTGCTTACTCTCTGGTAATGGCATTCCATAATTTGTTTAACCTGTCTCATATCTGGAAAATTCTTTTATTTCCATTTTTCAATATTCCAAATCAAACGACAGTGACTGTTCTACAAACCCTTTAGTGCAGCCATTCTATCCATTCTTTTAATCTGCAAACCTGATAAGGGTATGGTGTCATCTCTTTTTTGTTTTCATTTTCTTCTCTTTGATTATTAGTGAATTGACTCCAGTGTTTTATAACACAGCTTTGTAAAAGCTAGGAACATTATGCCTGTTCCGGAAACAGCCCAAGTTCACGTTCCTTTTAAAGTGAAGCAGCAACATTTTTCTCACGATTAAAATACAGGCAGGTATTTGCATACAAATATAAACCTATTAAAGAGCACCTTGCACACACATTCCTCTTTATGGCTTTTATTGGTGCTAAAAACTGGGTTATAATGAATACAAGACAAGGAGCCTCCTGCAATAACTAATAAACATGACAATTTGATTTATTGCTGGTCCTCTGCTGGAGCCTGTTGACAGATTTTTTTTTTAATGGAAAAATTACCAGGGTTTAAATCTCCATCATATGGCACTTAGTTCAATTGACAATATGTTACCAATTAGATCTTGGTTAAACTAGCATCCGCCAACAGACCAGGGAGCATGTTACGTAGGATGACAATCAGATAACTAGTAAAATGCTTGGTGGCAGCTTTCTGAGGAACAAGGGACAGTGCTGAGGTCATGGGGAGTGAAGAGAGAAAGGGCCAACAGAGCGTTTACTTTTCCCCACCCTGAAAAAAGAAATGGTCTCACGTTCTCCTGAAAGCATGCAGAGAGTTTGCGTATGAGTTGATGGTTATGTACGTTGATATTTGCTACCCTTTTTCACTCCTCCATGCTCTTGACCCCTTTGATGATAAATCTGCAAACTGGAAGGCATTCTCTTCCCAAGTCCTGAGCTGATGCATGACTGTAAGCCTGTGCTTTAAGATTTCACCTGGATATTGACCACTCTAACAGAGTGGGGGTGAACCTCTCTTACTTTTCCTCTTGTAATCTGGCTGTACCAGACAGTACTCCTGTTGCAAGAGAGAAAACCCAAATTGAGTTGCGCTGAACCAAAAGGCAATCTTTTGGGACAATTTTGGGTGCTGAGCAAGCGAGGGGATCTGAATGTCAGGCAGCCAGAACCAGTAAGAACACCATTACAAACCACAGTCATGGGAACTTGGGCACAGTCTGGGCTACCTCATGTGGCCACCGCTGTAAAGACATGATCTCAATGATCCCACCTTGGGCATCCCTCATATAATATATAGAGGCCCAGAAGAAAGGGGAGAGATGAGTGCATCTAGGTCACGTTCCTGTCGCCAGGGGATCGTCAGACCCATCCATTTAACTACAGGCCCTACCTCCCAAAGCTATGCACCCAAGGCACCCCCCAAAAGAGACGGGAGTTAAAATAGGAAGGAGTGGCTGATTGGAAGGTGACAGCAAAAATGCCCAATGCCTTCCCCGTGGTTACTGCACGGCAGTCTCGGGTGGTGGCAGAGTAGTGAGAAATGTGAGAAATCAGCCACTGGTTGATTAGGTGCACACCAGGGGGAATCAGGGGATGGACACCACTGCTTCCTGCAGTCTCATCTGGCCGCTTGCTTCTACAGCTGAGAGTGGAATGTGAGACCAAGGACTTTTCTTAAGAACCTTAGCAGTGATATGAGACTCCCTTCCAAATCCAAGTAATAGGTGCTGTTCCCCAGCTCCTACTATGTCCAGCATTTTACAGTAATTGTCTGAGTCCCCACAACAGCCCACACTGTCAATGTCAGACATTCCTTTTACATATAAAGAACGGACTCAAGATGGCTGAGTGACCTGGCCCAGTGCATACGTTAGATGTGGGTTCAAACCCAGGGTGTCCAACCCTGTCGCCTTCCACGTGAACCTGCCTCAGGGGACCCAGAGTCCAGGCTGCACAGTGGCAGCCCATGTTGCATTGTTTGAGTGAAGTCCCTTCCCTCCAGGATGCCAGTGTGTGTGTGTGTGTGTACATGTGTGAATGCATGTGTGTGCGCAGGCACACATAACCAGGAAGAATGCTAAGAGGAAAGATAGGGGCTCAGAGGAAAAATATCCCATATGTTCTAACTTTATTTGGGCTGTCCCTGTTTCTAAATACCGTAACAATATTTTTGAAGCAAAGATCAAAGGACATATGGTCTGACTCATGGGTTAACAAAGGGAAAAATATTTGAAATAGGGAATTTCTGGGACAATTTGAGATGTGTGACTACAATCGTTCCCAGAGCACCTGGAAACCATGGACTTCTCGGGGGAACACTTTGAAATACTGCCATATTCAATTCCATTCTCCACACTAGGATTTTATCAGCAGAAAGTGGGACAGCCTTATACACAGACTATATGATTCCAGAGCTGTGCAAAGGTGTTGAAATCTGTTTGCATCACCTGTAAAATCATTAGAAATAACAAGATAATTCTTTATAGAAAAATAGATTTCTTATAGCAAAAAATAGCCAGTAAGAAAAAGGGGATATAATTCACAAAAGCCACTAAAATTTAAATAGAACTTAAGAGAAAACACATGAGACCCATATATTTTAAAAATCTACTTGGAGATGTGAAACATAAATGGAAACACATACCATGTGGAGAGTAGATAAGCACACTCAATATTAACTTTTACAAAACCAATTCGTATGCAAAAATATACATATATAATAAATTTCCAATGTATTCAGGTAGGAAGGGGACTTGTTAAAAGTTCAGTGTCGAATTCTGGTGAGTTTTAGGTTAGATTAACCAGCATATTTTTGTAAAAAAGAAGAAAAGGTGACAGGGGTCCATGGAGCTTGCCTTGTTAAGTATGAAAGTTTCAGTGGTCATATAGTTCCAGGTGGATAAGCAGATCGATGGGAGAGAAGAGAAAGTACTCATGCACATGCTCACACACACGCACATTTACTATATGATAAAAGCACCTTTCTGAATCAGTAACATCAAGAATGAGGACTGTAATGTCAAGAATGAAGACAGAAATATCAAGAATGGTCAGTCCTCATCTGACTTGGTTCTTCAGAAGATTTGACACAGTTCTCCACTCTGTCCTCATTGGAACAGCTTACTTCTCTCCCTCCAGAACACTACTCCCTTATTTCTCTTCCTATCTCACTGGCTGCCCCTTCAGTCTCCTTCTCAGGTTCCTTCTCCACCTCTCCTACATCCCTAGATGGTAGAGTGCCCAGTGCTCAGTCCTCCTATTTCTCTGCTCTGTCCACATTTACTCCCTGGGTGACCTGGGCCAATACGGCCATGGAAACACCAGTGATGCTCAAACTTACATCTCCCAGTCCTGGCCTCTTTGCTGACCAGGCACTCAACTGTCCAACAACACTTTGCGTCTTCACCTGAATGGGTGTTCCGCCTCATAACCTTGACCTGTCCAAAACAGAATTCCTGACTTCCCTAACTCCAACCCTGCTGCTCCTGCAGCTCTCTCACGTGTCAGTAAAGGTCCCCTTCGTGTTTCCAGAGTCAGGCCAGCACCTGACGCCATCCTTTACTCCTTTCTTTTACATCCCACATCTGATCCATCGGCAAATCCCATCCACGTGACTTCTGAAATATATCCAGAATTGAATCTCTTCCCCCAACTTCTGCCTCTACTTCATGTCTCTTACCTGCTCTGCAAATTGGCTTCCTTTCCACACTCTCCCTTCTTCATTCGCATTCTGTTCCCAGCACAGGCCCAGATGAGTTCTTGTCAAACTGAAGTCAGATCATATGATTGCTCAGAACCCTCCAAGAGCCTCCAACCTCACTGTTTCAACTCTCTATTGCTACCTAACCAACTACCCAGCCGTGGGCAAACTATGGCCCGCGGGCCGGATCCGGCCCATTTGAAATGAATAAAACTAAATAAAAAAAAAGACCGTACCCTTTTATGTAATGATGTTTACTTTGAATTTATATTAGTTCACACAAACACTCCATCCATGCTTTTGTTCCGGCCCTCCGGTCCAGTTTAAGAACCCATTGTGGCCCTCGAGTCAAAAAGTTTGCCCACCCCTGAAAAGCACGGTGGCTTCGGTCTTTCCATTTTACTCAAGAGGTCATGGGTCAGGAGTCAGTGCAGTTTGGTATTGGCTGGGCTGGAGGACTCCTGACAAGATGGCTTCTTCACTCACCTGCCGGGTGCCTGCGGCTCCGTGGCTTCTCTCCCCTTCATGTGGCATCTTATCCTCCAGAGCTCTCGCTGTGACTTCGACTTCTCAAAAAGTGGCAGTCCCGGGTGTTTGTTCTGTCTTTCTCTCTCCCTTTCTAAAGCCTCACCGAGGATATTTTTTCCACTGATTTTTAGAGAGAATGAAAGGGAGGCGGGAGAGAAAGAAACATCAATGCGAGAGAGACACATCAATTGTTTGCTTCCCACATGCACCCCAACCGGGGGCGGAGATTGAACCTGCAACCCAGGTACATGCCCTTGACCAGGAATCGAACCCACAGCCTTCCAGTGTGCAGGCCAACACTCTAACCACTGAGCATACCAGCCAGGACGTATTTGCACTCTTTCCACTATGATTGTCTTCTAAGAGGCAGGAAGGAGAAGCTGCCAGACTGGTTAAGGGCTAGTCCCCAAACTGGCAGAGCACCCACTCTGCTTATTGCCCAAAGCAGTCAGCAGGCCTGCGCACATTCAAATAGGTCAGGAGATAGACTCTGTCTTCTGAGGGGGCAGGGCGATATCACACTGCAAAGAGCACATGGGGTATGACCATCTTTGGGAAATGCCATCCACTCCACTCACCCAGGACCTATCAGGCCCTACCTGATCTGACTCCTGCCGCCCTCTGGCGCCTCCTGGTGCTCCCTCCCCCAGTTTGTGGTAGAGGCTCGGGTACAGCTTCTCTGTCATTCTTGAAGCACACCGAGTGTCACCCCTCCCGGCTCAGCGCGGCTGCCCTCTGGCTGGATGCCCCCAGGTGCAAGGTCACCTCTCACTTCCTTCAGGCCTCCACCCAAACGTGCCCATTTCAGAGAGACCGCCCCTGACCACCTTGCCTTTGGCACCACCTAATACATGACAAGGTTAGTTGTCATGATCTGCCTTTGCCCGTTGGAATGTGAGCTGCCTGCTGTGGTCCCAGGACCTAGAAAAATGCCTGCTCACGTAGGTTCTGGATAGATACTTGTCGAATAAGCGAATGATGGGGTGAGTAGCTTTGCAGTAAATGATATTGGCATACTTTCTAACTGTTGGGGTGGTGGGGAGGAGAATAAAATTAGATGTACCCTCAGTGCTTTAAACCAAAATAAGTTCTAGAAGGATTTTAGTGTAGTATAATAAAGTGTGAAATTTACTCAAGAAAATTCAGGTGAAGATGAGATAATCTTGGGATCAGGAAGGTTTTTGTGAGCCTGGTTCTAAATAATTGAAGTATAAATGAAAATAAAGGCAGATTTGACTTCGTCAAAAACACCACACGAAAAATAAAAAGATGAACAGCATAGTTAGAAAGATACTTCAATATATATGAGCCGGTAGCTATGACGTGCAATGACCATCAGCAGGCAGATGCTCAACACAGGAGCTGCCAAGCGACAGCGACTTTGCAGAGGGCCCTCTCACACTCCGGGATGCCTTGCGGATTGTTGGACTGCCAGTTTCAGCCAGATCCCTGCAGGCCAGGCCGAGGGACTCCACCTGCCAGAGTGACCCCCGCTCACTCCGCAAATGCCCTTTGAACCCCAGCGCCGCCCAGGTGCGGCCGGCCAGGGAGGGACCGTGGGAGGTTGGCTCCAGGGCATGTCCAGCCCATCTCGCCCA